>NW_027472868.1:0-199559 GCF_030347505.1 Rhynchophorus ferrugineus
AAGTTAGAAGCAGAGCCTAAGGTGTAAATTATCGATAGTCCATATCTCGGAAACTATAAGAGATAATGCAATTTGGCAACCGGCAATGTAATTAGCATGCCGAATATTACTTGGAATGTGAATTGGAACGAAATCGCCAATAGATAAGACCATTTTACAATTTGGGCCCAAGTTAGAAGCAGAGCCTAAGGTGTAAATTATCGATAGTCCATATCTCGGAAACTATAAGAGATAATGCAATTTGGCAACCGGCAATATAATTAGCATGCCGAATATTACTTGGAATGTGAATTGGAACGAAATCGCCAATAGATAAGACCATTTTACAATTTGGGCCCAAGTTAGAAGCAGAGCCTAAGGTGTAAATTATCGATAGTCCATATCTCGGAAACTATAAGAGATAATGCAATTTGGCAAACGGCAATGTAAATAGCATGCCGAATATTACTTGGAATGTGAATTGGAACGAAATCGCCAATAGATAAGACCATTTTACAATTTGGGCCCAAGTTAGAAGCAGAGCCTAAGGTGTAAATTATCGATAGTCCATATCTCGGAAACTATAAGAGATAATGCAATTTGGCAAACGGCAATGTAAATAGCATGCCGAATATTACTTGGAATGTGAATTGGAACGAAATCGCCAATAGATAAGACCATTTTACAATTTGGGCCCAAGTTAGAAGCAGAGCCTAAGGTGTAAATTATCGATAGTCCATATCTCGGAAACTATAAGAGATAATGCAATTTGGCAACCGGCAATATAATTAGCATGCCGAATATTACTTGAAATGTGAATTGGAACGAAATCGCCAATAGATAAGACCATTTTACAATTTGGGCCCAAGTTAGAAGCAGAGCCTAAGGTGTAAATTATTGATAGTCCATATCTCGGAAACTATAAGAGATAATGCAATTTGGCAACCGGCAATGTAATTAGCATGCCGAATATTACTTGGAATGTGAATTGGAACGAAATCGCCAATAGATAAGACCATTTTACAATTTGGGCCCAAGTTAGAAGCAGAGCCTAAGGTGTAAATTATTGATAGCCCATATCTCGGAAACTATAAGAGATAATGCAATTTCGCCACCGGCAATGTAATTAGCATGCCGAATATTACTTGGAGTGTGAATTGGAACGAAATCGCCAATAGATAAGACCATTTTACAATTTGGGCCCAAGTTAGAAGCAGAGCCTAAGGTGTAAATTATCGATAGTCCATATCTCGGAAACTATAAGAGATAATGCAATTTGGCAACCGGCAATGTAATTAGCATGCCGAATATTACTTGGAATGTGAATTGGAACGAAATCGCCAATAGATAAGACCATTTTACAATTTGGGCCCAAGTTAGAAGCAGAGCCTAAGGTGTAAATTATCGATAGTCCATATCTCGGAAACTATAAGAGATAATGCAATTTGGCAACCGGCAATATAATTAGCATGCCGAATATTACTTGGAATGTGAATTGGAACGAAATCGCCAATAGATAAGACCATTTTACAATTTGGGCCCAAGTTAGAAGCAGAGCCTAAGGTGTAAATTATCGATAGTCCATATCTCGGAAACTATAAGAGATAATGCAATTTGGCAAACGGCAATGTAAATAGCATGCCGAATATTACTTGGAATGTGAATTGGAACGAAATCGCCAATAGATAAGACCATTTTACAATTTGGGCCCAAGTTAGAAGCAGAGCCTAAGGTGTAAATTATCGATAGTCCATATCTCGGAAACTATAAGAGATAATGCAATTTGGCAACCGGCAATGTAATTAGCATGCCGAATATTACTTGGAATGTGAATTGGAACGAAATCGCCAATAGATAAGACCATTTTACAATTTGGGCCCAAGTTAGAAGCAGAGCCTAAGGTGTAAATTATTGATAGTCCATATCTCGGAAACTATAAGAGATAATGCAATTTCGCAACCGGCAATGTAATTAGCATGCCAAATGTCACTTGGAATGTGAATTGGGACGAAATCGCCAATAGATAAGACCATTTTACAATTTGGGCCCAAGTTAGAAGCAGAGCCTAAGGTGTAAATTATCGATAGTCCATATCTCGGAAACTATAAGAGATAATGCAATTTGGCAACCGGCAATGTAATTAGCATGCCGAATATTACTTGGAATGTGAATTGGAACGAAATCGCCAATAGATAAGGCCATTTTACAATTTGGGCCCAAGTTAGAAGCAGAGCCTAAGGTGTAAATTATTGATAGTCCATATCTCGGAAACTATAAGAGATAATGCAATTTCGCAACCGGCAATGTTATTAGCATGCCGAATATTACTTGGAGTGTGAATTGGAACGGAATCGCCAATAGGTAAGACCATTTTACAATTTGGGCCCAA
The DNA here is from genome assembly GCF_030347505.1 of Rhynchophorus ferrugineus. Taxonomy (NCBI): domain Eukaryota; kingdom Metazoa; phylum Arthropoda; class Insecta; order Coleoptera; family Curculionidae; genus Rhynchophorus; species Rhynchophorus ferrugineus. The sequence goes on from NW_027472868.1 coordinate 2,369, forward strand.
GTTAGAAGCAGAGCCTAAGGTGTAAATTATCGATAGTCCATATCTCGGAAACTATAAGAGATAATGCAATTTGGCAACCGGCAATGTAATTAGCATGCCGAATATTACTTGGAATGTGAATTGGAACGAAATCGCCAATAGATAAGACCATTTTACAATTTGGGCCCAAGTTAGAAGCAGAGCCTAAGGTGTAAATTATCGATAGTCCATATCTCGGAAACTATAAGAGATAATGCAATTTGGCAACCGGCAATGTAATTAGCATGCCGAATATTACTTGGAATGTGAATTGGAACGAAATCGCCAATAGATAAGACCATTTTACAATTTGGGCCCAAGTTAGAAGCAGAGCCTAAGGTGTAAATTATCGATAGTCCATATCTCGGAAACTATAAGAGATAATGCAATTTGGCAACCGGCAATGTAATTAGCATGCCGAATATTACTTGGAATGTGAATTGGAACGAAATCGCCAATAGATAAGACCATTTTACAATTTGGGCCCAAGTTAGAAGCAGAGCCTAAGGTGTAAATTATTGATAGTCCATATCTCGGAAACTATAAGAGATAATGCAATTTCACAACCGGCAATGTAATTTTCATGCCGAATATCACTTGGAATGTGAATTGGGACGAAATCGCCAATAGATAAGACCATTTTACAATTTGGGCCCAAGTTAGAAGCAGAGCCTAAGGTGTAAATTATCGATAGTCCGTATCTCGGAAACTATAAGAGATAATGCAATTTGGCAACCGGCAATGTAATTAGCATGCCGAATATTACTTGGAATGTGAATTGGAACGAAATCGCCAATAGATAAGACTATTTTACAATTTGGGCCCAAGTTAGAAGCAGAGCCTAAGGTGTAAATTATCGATAGTCCATATCTCGGAAACTATAAGAGATAATGCAATTTGGCAACCGGCAATGTAATTAGCATGCCGAATATTACTTGGAATGTGAATTGGAACGAAATCGCCAATAGATAAGACCATTTTACAATTTGGGCCCAAGTTAGAAGCAGAGCCTAAGGTGTAAATTATCGATGGTCCATATCTCGGAAACTATAAGAGATAATGCAATTTGGCAAACGGCAATGTAATTAGCATGCCGAATATTACTTGGAATGTGAATTGGAACGAAATCGCCAATAGATAAGACCATTTTACAATTTGGGACCAAGTTAGAAGCAGAGCCTAAGGTGTAAATTATTGATAGTCCATATCTCGGAAACTATAAGAGATAATGCAATTTCGCAACCGGCAATGTAATTAGCATGCCGAATATCACTTGGAATGTGAATTGGGACGAAATCGCCAATAGATAAGACCAATTTACAATTTGGGCCCAAGTTAGAAGCAGAGCCTAAGGTGTAAATTATCGATAGTCCATATCTCGGAAACTATAAGAGATAATGCAATTTGGCAACCGGCAATGTAATTAGCATGCCGAATATTACTTGGAATGTGAATTGGAACGAAATCGCCAATAGATAAGACCATTTTACAATTTGGGACCAAGTTAGAAGCAGAGCCTAAGGTGTAAATTATTGATAGTCCATATCTCGGAAACTATAAGAGATAATGCAATTTGGCAACCGGCAATGTAATTAGCATGCCGAATATTACTTGGAATGTGAATTGGAACGAAATCGCCAATAGATAAGACCATTTTACAATTTGGGAGTAAGTTAGAAGCAGAGCCTAAGGTGTAAATTATCGATAGTCCATATCTCGGAAACTATAAGAGATAATGCAATTTGGCAACCGGCAATGTAATTAGCATGCCGAATATTACTTGGAATGTGAATTGGAACGAAATCGCCAATAGATAAGACCATTTTACAATTTGGGCCCAAGTTAGAAGCAGAGCCTATGGTGTAAATTATCGATAGTCCATATCTCGGAAACTATAAGAGATAATGCAATTTGGCAACCGGCAATGTAATTAGCATGCCGAATATTACTTGGAATGTGAATTGGAACGAAATCGCCAATAGATAAGACCATTTTACAATTTGGGCCCAAGTTGGACGCAGAGCCTAAGGTGTAAATTATCGATAGTCCATATCTCGGAAACTATAAGAGATAATGCAATTTGGCCAGCGGCAATGTAATTAGCATGCCGAATATTACTTGGAATGTGAATTGGAACGAAATCGCCAATAGATAAGACCATTTTACAATTCTGGCCCAAGTTAGAAGCAGAGCCTAAGGTGTAAATTATTGATAGTCCATATCTCGGAAACTATAAGAGATAATGCAATTTGGCAACCGGCAATGTAATTAGCATGCCGAATATTACTTGGAATGTGAATTGGAACGAAATCGCCAATAGATAAGACCATTTTACAATTTGGGCCCAAGGTGGACGCAGAGCCTAAGGTGTAAATTATCGATAGTCCATATCTCGGAAACTATAAGAGATAATGCACTTTGGCAACCGGCAATGTAATTAGCATGCCGAATATTACTTGGAATGTGAATTGGAACGAAATCGCCAATAGATAAGACCATTTTACAATTTGGGCCCAAGTTAGAAGCAGAGCCTAAGGTGTAAATTATCGATAGTCCATATCTCGGAAACTATAAGAGATAATGCAATTTGGCAACCGGCAATGTAATTAGCATGCCGAATATTACTTGGAATGTGAATTGGAACGAAATCGCCAATAGATAAGACCATTTTACTATTTGGGCCCAAGTTAGAAGCAGAGCCTAAGGTGTAAATTATTGATAGTCCATATCTCGGAAACTATAAGAGATAATGCAATTTCGCAACCGGCAATGTAATTAGCATGCCGAATATCACTTGGAATGTGAATTGGGACGAAATCGCCAATAGATAAGACCATTTTACAATTTGGGCCCAAGTTAGAAGCAGAGCCTAAGGTGTAAATTATCGATAGTCCATATCTCGGAAACTATAAGAGATAATGCAATTTGGCAACCGTCAATGTAATTAGCATGCCGAATATTACTTGGAATGTGAATTGGAACGAAATCGCCAATAGATAAGACCATTTTACAATTTGGGCCCAAGTTAGAAGCAGAGCCTAAGGTGTAAATTATCGATAGTCCATATCTCGGAAACTATAAGAGATAATGCAATTTGGCAACCGGCAATGTAATTAGCATGCCGAATATTACTTGAAATGTGAATTGGAACGAAATCGCCATTAGATAAGACCATTTTACAATTTGGGCCCAAGTTAGAAGCAGAGCCTAAGGTGTAAATTATTGATAGTCCATATCTCGGAAACTATAAGAGATAATGCAATTTGGCAACCGGCAATGTAATTAGCATGCCGAATATTACTTGGAATGTGAATTGGAACGAAATCGCCAATAGATAAGACCATTTTACAATTTGGGCCCAAGTTAGAAGCAGAGCCTAAGGTGTAAATTATTGATAGTCCATATCTCGGAAACTATAAGAGATAATGCAATTTCGCCACCGGCAATGTAATTAGCATGCCGAATATTACTTGGAGTGTGAATTGGAACGAAATCGCCAATAGATAAGACCATTTTACAATTTGGGCCCAAGTTAGAAGCAGAGCCTAAGGTGTAAATTATCGATAGTCCATATCTCGGAAACTATAAGAGATAATGCAATTTGGCAACCGGCAATGTAATTAGCATGCCGAATATTACTTGGAATGTGAATTGGAACGAAATCGCCAATAGATAAGACCATTTTACAATTTGGGCCCAAGTTAGAAGCAGAGCCTAAGGTGTAAATTATCGATAGTCCATATCTCGGAAACTATAAGAGATAATGCAATTTGGCAACCGGCAATATAATTAGCATGCCGAATATTACTTGGAATGTGAATTGGAACGAAATCGCCAATAGATAAGACCATTTTACAATTTGGGCCCAAGTTAGAAGCAGAGCCTAAGGTGTAAATTATCGATAGTCCATATCTCGGAAACTATAAGAGATAATGCAATTTGGCAAACGGCAATGTAATTAGCATGCCGAATATTACTTGGAATGTGAATTGGAACGAAATCGCCAATAGATAAGACCATTTTACAATTTGGGCCCAAGTTAGAAGCAGAGCCTAAGGTGTAAATTATCGATAGTCCATATCTCGGAAACTATAAGAGATAATGCAATTTGGCAACCGGCAATGTAATTAGCATGCCGAATATTACTTGGAATGTGAATTGGAACGAAATCGCCAATAGATAAGACCATTTTACAATTTGGGCCCAAGTTAGAAGCAGAGCCTAAGGTGTAAATTATCGATAGTCCATATCTCGGAAACTATAAGAGATAATGCAATTTGGCAACCGGCAATGTAATTAGCATGCCGAATATTACTTGGAATGTGAATTGGAACGAAATCGCCAATAGATAAGGCCATTTTACAATTTGGGCCCAAGTTAGAAGCAGAGCCTAAGGTGTAAATTATTGATAGTCCATATCTCGGAAACTATAAGAGATAATGCAATTTCGCAACCGGCAATGTTATTAGCATGCCGAATATTACTTGGAGTGTGAATTGGAACGGAATCGCCAATAGGTAAGACCATTTTACAATTTGGGCCCAAGTTAGAAGCAGAGCCTAAGGTGTAAATTATCGATAGTCCATATCTCGGAAACTATAAGAGATAATGCAATTTGGCAACCGGCAATGTAATTAGCATGCCGAATATTACTTGGAATGTGAATTGGAACGAAATCGCCAATAGATAAGACCATTTTACAATTTGGGCCCAAGTTAGAAGCAGAGCCTAAGGTGTAAATTATCGATAGTCCATATCTCGGAAACTATAAGAGATAATGCAATTTGGCAACCGGCAATGTAATTAGCATGCCGAATATTACTTGGAATGTGAATTGGAACGAAATCGCCAATAGATAAGACCATTTTACAATTTGGGCCCAAGTTAGAAGCAGAGCCTAAGGTGTAAATTATCGATAGTCCATATCTCGGAAACTATAAGAGATAATGCAATTTGGCAACCGGCAATGTAATTAGCATGCCGAATATTACTTGGAATGTGAATTGCAACGAAATCGCCAATAGATAAGACAATTTTACAATTTGGGCCCAAGTTAGAAGCAGAGCCTAAGGTGTAAATTATCGATAGTCCATATCTCGGAAACTATAAGAGATAATGCAATTTGGCAACCGGCAATGTAATTAGCATGCCGAATATTACTTGGAATGTGAATTGGAACGAAATCGCCAATAGATAAGACCATTTTACAATTTGGGCCCAAGTTAGAAGCAGAGCCTAAGGTGTAAATTATTGATAGTCCGTATCTCGGAAACTATAAGAGATAATGCAATTTGGCAACCGGCAATGTAATTAGCATGCCGAATATTACTTGGAATGTGAATTGGAACGAAATCGCCAATAGATAAGACTATTTTACAATTTGGGCCCAAGTTAGAAGCAGAGCCTAAGGTGTAAATTATCGATAGTCCATATCTCGGAAACTATAAGAGATAATGAATTTCGCAACCGGCAATGTAATTAGCATGCCGAATATCACTTGGAATGTGAATTGGGACGAAATCGCCAATAGATAAGACCATTTTACAATTTGGGCCCAAGTTAGAAGCAGAGCCTATGGTGTAAATTATCGATAGTCCATATCTCGGAAACTATAAGAGATAATGCAATTTGGCAACCGGCAATATAATTAGCATGCCGAATATTACTTGGAATGTGAATTGGAACGAAATCGCCAATAGATAAGACCATTTTACAATTTGGGCCCAAGTTAGAAGCAGAGCCTAAGGTGTAAATTATCGATAGTCCATATCTCGGAAACTATAAGAGATAATGCAATTTGGCAACCGGCAATGTAATTAGCATGCCGAATATTACTTGGAATGTGAATTGGAACGAAATCGCCAATAGATAAGACCATTTTACAATTTGGGCCCAAGTTAGAAGCAGAGCCTATGGTGTAAATTATCGATAGTCCATATCTCGGAAACTATAAGAGATAATGCAATTTGGCAACCGGCAATGTAATTAGCATGCCGAATATTACTTGGAATGTGAATTGGAACGAAATCGCCAATAGATAAGACCATTTTACAATTTGGGCCCAAGGTAGAAGCAGAGCCTAAGGTGTAAATTATCGATAGTCCATATCTCGGAAACTATAAGAGATAATGCAATTTGGCAACCGGCAATGTAATTAGCATGCCGAATATTACTTGGAATGTGAATTGGAACGAAATCGCCAATAGATAAGACCATTTTACAATTTGGGACCAAGTTAGAAGCAGAGCCTAAGGTGTAAATTATTGATAGTCCATATCTCGGAAACTATAAGAGATAATGCAATTTCGCAACTGGCAATGTAATTAGCATGCCGAATATCACTTGGAATGTGAATTGGGACGAAATCGCCAATAGATAAGACCATTTTACAATTTGGGCCCAAGTTAGAAGCAGAGACTAAGGTGTAAATTATCGATAGTCCATATCTCGGAAAATATAAGAGATAATGCAATTTGGCAACCGGCAATGTAATTAGCATGCCGAATATTACTTGGAATGTGAATTGCAACGAAATCGCCAATAGATAAGACCATTTTACAATTTGGGCCCAAGTTAGAAGCAGAGCCTAAGGTGTAAATTATCGATAGTCCATATCTCGGAAACTATAAGAGATAATGCAATTTGGCAACCGGCAATGTAATTAGCATGCCGAATATTACTTGGAATGTGAATTGGAACGAAATCGCCAATAGATAAGACCATTTTACAATTTGGGCCCAAGTTAGAAGCAGAGCCTAAGGTGTAAATTATTGATAGTCCATATCTCGGAAACTATAAGAGATAATGCAATTTCGCAACCGGCAATGTAATTAGCATGCCGAATATCACTTGGAATGTGAATTGGGACGAAATCGCCAATAGATAAGACCATTTTACAATTTGGGCCCAAGTTAGAAGCAGAGCCTAAGGTGTAAATTATCGATAGTCCATATCTCGGAAACTATAAGAGATAATGCAATTTGGCAACCGGCAATGTAATTAGCATGCCGAATATTACTTGGAATGTGAATTGGAACGAAATCGCCAATAGATAAGACCATTTTACAATTTGGGCCCAAGTTAGAAGCAGAGCCTATGGTGTAAATTATCGATAGTCCATATCTCGGAAACTATAAGAGATAATGCAATTTGGCAACCGGCAATGTAATTAGCATGCCGAATATTACTTGGAATGTGAATTGGAACGAAATCGCCAATAGATAAGACCATTTTACAATTTGGGCCCAAGTTAGAAGCAGAGCCTAAGGTGTAAATTATCGATAGTCCATATCTCGGAAACTATAAGAGATAATGCAATTTGGCAACCGGCAATGTAATTAGCATGCCGAATATTACTTGGAATGTGAATTGGAACGAAATCGCCAATAGATAAGACCATTTTACAATTTGGGCCCAAGTTAGAAGCAGAGCCTAAGGTGTAAATTATCGATAGTCCATATCTCGGAAACTATAAGAGATAATGCAATTTGGCAACCGGCAATGTAATTAGCATGCCGAATATTACTTGGAATGTGAATTGGAACGAAATCGCCAATAGATAAGACCATTTTACAATTTGGGACCAAGTTAGAAGCAGAGCCTAAGGTGTAAATTATTGATAGTCCATATCTCGGAAACTATAAGAGATAATGCAATTTCGCAACCGGCAATGTAATTAGCATGCCGAATATCACTTGGAATGTGAATTGGGACGAAATCGCCAATAGATAAGACCATTTTACAATTTGGGCCCAAGTTAGAAGCAGATACTAAGGTGTAAATTATCGATAGTCCATATCTCGGAAACTATAAGAGATAATGCAATTTGGCAACCGGCAATGTAATTAGCATGCCGAATATTACTTGGAATGTGAATTGCAACGAAATCGCCAATAGATAAGACCATTTTACAATTTGGGCCCAAGTTAGAAGCAGAGCCTAAGGTGTGAATTATCGATAGTCCATATCTCGGAAACTATAAGAGATAATGCAAATTGGCAACCGGCAATGTAATTAGCATGCCGAATATTACTTGGAATGTGAATTGGAACGAAATCGCCAATAGATAAGACCATTTTACAATTTGGGCCCAAGTTAGAAGCAGAGCCTAAGGTGTAAATTATCGATAGTCCATATCTCGGAAACTATAAGAGATAATGCAATTTGGCAACCGGCAATGTAATTAGCATGCCGAATATTACTTGGAATGTGAATTGGAACGAAATCGCCAATAGATAAGACCATTTTACAATTTGGGCCCAAGTTAGAAGCAGAGCCTAAGGTGTAAATTATCGATAGTCCATATCTCGGAAACTATAAGAGATAATGCAATTTAGCAACCGGCAATGTAATTAGCATGCCGAATATTACTTGGAATGTGAATTGGAACGAAATCGCCAATAGATAAGACCATTTTACAATTTGGGCCCAAGTTAGAAGCAGAGCCTATGGTGTAAATTATCGATAGTCCATATCTCGGAAACTATAAGAGATAATGCAGTTTGGCAACCGGCAATATAATTAGCATGCCGAATATTACTTGGAATGTGAATTGGAACGAAATCGCCAATAGATAAGACCATTTTACAATTTGGGCCCAAGTTAAAAGCAGAGCCTAAGGTGTAAATTATCGATAGTCCATATCTCGGAAACTATAAGAGATAATGCAATTTGGCAACCGGCTATGTAATTAGCATGCCGAATATTACTTGGAATGTGAATTCGAACGAAATCGCCAATAGATAAGACCATTTTACAATTTGGGCCCAAGTTAGAAGCAGAGCCTATGGTGTAAATTATCGATAGTCCATATCTCGGAAACTATAAGAGATAATGCAATTTGGCAACCGGCAATGTAATTAGCATGCCGAATATTACTTGGAATGTGAATTGGAAAGAAATCGCCAATAGATAAGACCATTTTACAATTTGGGCCCAAGGTAGAAGCAGAGCCTAAGGTGTAAATTATCGATTGTCCATATCTCGGAAACTATAAGAGATAATGCAATTTGGCAACCGGCAATGTAATTAGCATGCCGAATATTACTTGGAATGTGAATTGGAACGAAATCGCCAATAGATAAGACCATTTTACAATTTGGGCCCAAGTTAGAAGCAGAGCCTAAGGTGTAAATTATCGATAGTCCATATCTCGGAAACTATAAGAGATAATGCAATTTTGCAACCGGCAATGTAATTAGCATGCCGAATATTACTTGGAATGTGAATTGGAACGAAATCGCCAATAGATAAGACCATTTTACAATTTGGGACCAAGTTAGAAGCAGAGCCTAAGGTGTAAATTATTGATAGTCCATATCTCGGAAACTATAAGAGATAATGCAATTTGGCAACCGGCAATGTAATTAGCATGCCGAATATTACTTGGAATGTGAATTGGAACGAAATCGCCAATAGATAAGACCATTTTACAATTTTAGCCCAAGGTAGAAGCAGAGCCTAAGGTGTAAATTATCGATAGTCCATATCTCGGAAACTATAAGAGATAATGCAATTTGGCAACCGGCAATGTAATTAGCATGCCGAATATTACTTGGAATGTGAATTGGAACGAAATCGCCAATAGATAAGACCATTTTACAATTTGGGACCAAGTTAGAAGCAGAGCCTAAGGTGTAAATTATTGATAGTCCATATCTCGGAAACTATAAGAGATAATGCAATTTCGCAACTGGCAATGTAATTAGCATGCCGAATATCACTTGGAATGTGAATTGGGACGAAATCGCCAATAGATAAGACCATTTTACAATTTGGGCCCAAGTTAGAAGCAGAGACTAAGGTGTAAATTATCGATAGTCCATATCTCGGAAAATATAAGAGATAATGCAATTTGGCAACCGGCAATGTAATTAGCATGCCGAATATTACTTGGAATGTGAATTGCAACGAAATCGCCAATAGATAAGACCATTTTACAATTTGGGCCCAAGTTAGAAGCAGAGCCTAAGGTGTAAATTATCGATAGTCCATATCTCGGAAACTATAAGAGATAATGCAATTTGGCAACCGGCAATGTAATTAGCATGCCGAATATTACTTGGAATGTGAATTGGAACGAAATCGCCAATAGATAAGACCATTTTACAATTTGGGCCCAAGTTAGAAGCAGAGCCTAAGGTGTAAATTATTGATAGTCCATATCTCGGAAACTATAAGAGATAATGCAATTTCGCAACCGGCAATGTAATTTGCATGCCGAATATCACTTGGAATGTGAATTGGGACGAAATCGCCAATAGATAAGACCATTTTACAATTTGGGCCCAAGTTAGAAGCAGAGCCTAAGGTGTAAATTATCGATAGTCCATATCTCGGAAACTATAAGAGATAATGCAATTTGGCAACCGGCAATGTAATTAGCATGCCGAATATTACTTGGAATGTGAATTGGAACGAAATCGCCAATAGATAAGACCATTTTACAATTTGGGCCCAAGTTAGAAGCAGAGCCTATGGTGTAAATTATCGATAGTCCATATCTCGGAAACTATAAGAGATAATGCAATTTGGCAACCGGCAATGTAATTAGCATGCCGAATATTACTTGGAATGTGAATTGGAACGAAATCGCCAATAGATAAGACCATTTTACAATTTGGGCCCAAGTTAGAAGCAGAGCCTAAGGTGTAAATTATCGATAGTCCATATCTCGGAAACTATAAGAGATAATGCAATTTGGCAACCGGCAATGTAATTAGCATGCCGAATATTACTTGGAATGTGAATTGGAACGAAATCGCCAATAGATAAGACCATTTTACAATTTGGGCCCAAGTTAGAAGCAGAGCCTAAGGTGTAAATTATCGATAGTCCATATCTCGGAAACTATAAGAGATAATGCAATTTGGCAACCGGCAATGTAATTAGCATGCCGAATATTACTTGGAATGTGAATTGGAACGAAATCGCCAATAGATAAGACCATTTTACAATTTGGGACCAAGTTAGAAGCAGAGCCTAAGGTGTAAATTATTGATAGTCCATATCTCGGAAACTATAAGAGATAATGCAATTTCGCAACCGGCAATGTAATTAGCATGCCGAATATCACTTGGAATGTGAATTGGGACGAAATCGCCAATAGATAAGACCATTTTACAATTTGGGCCCAAGTTAGAAGCAGATACTAAGGTGTAAATTATCGATAGTCCATATCTCGGAAACTATAAGAGATAATGCAATTTGGCAACCGGCAATGTAATTAGCATGCCGAATATTACTTGGAATGTGAATTGCAACGAAATCGCCAATAGATAAGACCATTTTACAATTTGGGCCCAAGTTAGAAGCAGAGCCTAAGGTGTGAATTATCGATAGTCCATATCTCGGAAACTATAAGAGATAATGCAAATTGGCAACCGGCAATGTAATTAGCATGCCGAATATTACTTGGAATGTGAATTGGAACGAAATCGCCAATAGATAAGACCATTTTACAATTTGGGCCCAAGTTAGAAGCAGAGCCTAAGGTGTAAATTATCGATAGTCCATATCTCGGAAACTATAAGAGATAATGCAATTTGGCAACCGGCAATGTAATTAGCATGCCGAATATTACTTGGAATGTGAATTGGAACGAAATCGCCAATAGATAAGACCATTTTACAATTTGGGCCCAAGTTAGAAGCAGAGCCTAAGGTGTAAATTATCGATAGTCCATATCTCGGAAACTATAAGAGATAATGCAATTTAGCAACCGGCAATGTAATTAGCATGCCGAATATTACTTGGAATGTGAATTGGAACGAAATCGCCAATAGATAAGACCATTTTACAATTTGGGCCCAAGTTAGAAGCAGAGCCTATGGTGTAAATTATCGATAGTCCATATCTCGGAAACTATAAGAGATAATGCAGTTTGGCAACCGGCAATATAATTAGCATGCCGAATATTACTTGGAATGTGAATTGGAACGAAATCGCCAATAGATAAGACCATTTTACAATTTGGGCCCAAGTTAAAAGCAGAGCCTAAGGTGTAAATTATCGATAGTCCATATCTCGGAAACTATAAGAGATAATGCAATTTGGCAACCGGCTATGTAATTAGCATGCCGAATATTACTTGGAATGTGAATTGGGACGAAATCGCCAATAGATAAGACCATTTTACAATTTGGGCCCAAGTTAGAAGCAGAGCCTAAGGTGTAAATTATCGATAGTCCATATCTCGGAAACTATAAGAGATAATGCAATTTGGCAACCGGCAATGTAATTAGCATGCCGAATATTACTTGGAATGTGAATTGGAACGAAATCGCCAATAGATAAGACCATTTTACAATTTGGGCCCAAGTTAGAAGCAGAGCCTATGGTGTAAATTATCGATAGTCCATATCTCGGAAACTATAAGAGATAATGCAATTTGGCAACCGGCAATGTAATTAGCATGCCGAATATTACTTGGAATGTGAATTGGAACGAAATCGCCAATAGATAAGACCATTTTACAATTTGGGCCCAAGTTAGAAGCAGAGCCTAAGGTGTAAATTATCGATAGTCCATATCTCGGAAACTATAAGAGATAATGCAATTTGGCAACCGGCAATGTAATTAGCATGCCGAATATTACTTGGAATGTGAATTGGAACGAAATCGCCAATAGATAAGACCATTTTACAATTTGGGCCCAAGTTAGAAGCAGAGCCTAAGGTGTAAATTATCGATAGTCCATATCTCGGAAACTATAAGAGATAATGCAATTTGGCAACCGGCAATGTAATTAGCATGCCGAATATTACTTGGAATGTGAATTGGAACGAAATCGCCAATAGATAAGACCATTTTACAATTTGGGACCAAGTTAGAAGCAGAGCCTAAGGTGTAAATTATTGATAGTCCATATCTCGGAAACTATAAGAGATAATGCAATTTCGCAACCGGCAATGTAATTAGCATGCCGAATATCACTTGGAATGTGAATTGGGACGAAATCGCCAATAGATAAGACCATTTTACAATTTGGGCCCAAGTTAGAAGCAGATACTAAGGTGTAAATTATCGATAGTCCATATCTCGGAAACTATAAGAGATAATGCAATTTGGCAACCGGCAATGTAATTAGCATGCCGAATATTACTTGGAATGTGAATTGCAACGAAATCGCCAATAGATAAGACCATTTTACAATTTGGGCCCAAGTTAGAAGCAGAGCCTAAGGTGTGAATTATCGATAGTCCATATCTCGGAAACTATAAGAGATAATGCAAATTGGCAACCGGCAATGTAATTAGCATGCCGAATATTACTTGGAATGTGAATTGGAACGAAATCGCCAATAGATAAGACCATTTTACAATTTGGGCCCAAGTTAGAAGCAGAGCCTAAGGTGTAAATTATCGATAGTCCATATCTCGGAAACTATAAGAGATAATGCAATTTGGCAACCGGCAATGTAATTAGCATGCCGAATATTACTTGGAATGTGAATTGGAACGAAATCGCCAATAGATAAGACCATTTTACAATTTGGGCCCAAGTTAGAAGCAGAGCCTAAGGTGTAAATTATCGATAGTCCATATCTCGGAAACTATAAGAGATAATGCAATTTAGCAACCGGCAATGTAATTAGCATGCCGAATATTACTTGGAATGTGAATTGGAACGAAATCGCCAATAGATAAGACCATTTTACAATTTGGGCCCAAGTTAGAAGCAGAGCCTATGGTGTAAATTATCGATAGTCCATATCTCGGAAACTATAAGAGATAATGCAGTTTGGCAACCGGCAATATAATTAGCATGCCGAATATTACTTGGAATGTGAATTGGAACGAAATCGCCAATAGATAAGACCATTTTACAATTTGGGCCCAAGTTAAAAGCAGAGCCTAAGGTGTAAATTATCGATAGTCCATATCTCGGAAACTATAAGAGATAATGCAATTTGGCAACCGGCTATGTAATTAGCATGCCGAATATTACTTGGAATGTGAATTCGAACGAAATCGCCAATAGATAAGACCATTTTACAATTTGGGCCCAAGTTAGAAGCAGAGCCTATGGTGTAAATTATCGATAGTCCATATCTCGGAAACTATAAGAGATAATGCAATTTGGCAACCGGCAATGTAATTAGCATGCCGAATATTACTTGGAATGTGAATTGGAAAGAAATCGCCAATAGATAAGACCATTTTACAATTTGGGCCCAAGGTAGAAGCAGAGCCTAAGGTGTAAATTATCGATTGTCCATATCTCGGAAACTATAAGAGATAATGCAATTTGGCAACCGGCAATGTAATTAGCATGCCGAATATTACTTGGAATGTGAATTGGAACGAAATCGCCAATAGATAAGACCATTTTACAATTTGGGCCCAAGTTAGAAGCAGAGCCTAAGGTGTAAATTATCGATAGTCCATATCTCGGAAACTATAAGAGATAATGCAATTTCGCAACCGGCAATGTAATTAGCATGCCGAATATCACTTGGAATGTGAATTGGGACGAAATCGCCAATAGATAAGACCATTTTACAATTTGGGCCCAAGTTAGAAGCAGAGACTAAGGTGTAAATTATCGATAGTCCATATCTCGGAAAATATAAGAGATAATGCAATTTGGCAACCGGCAATGTAATTAGCATGCCGAATATTACTTGGAATGTGAATTGCAACGAAATCGCCAATAGATAAGACCATTTTACAATTTGGGCCCAAGTTAGAAGCAGAGCCTAAGGTGTAAATTATCGATAGTCCATATCTCGGAAACTATAAGAGATAATGCAATTTGGCAACCGGCAATGTAATTAGCATGCCGAATATTACTTGGAATGTGAATTGGAACGAAATCGCCAATAGATAAGACCATTTTACAATTTGGGCCCAAGTTAGAAGCAGAGCCTAAGGTGTAAATTATTGATAGTCCATATCTCGGAAACTATAAGAGATAATGCAATTTCGCAACCGGCAATGTAATTAGCATGCCGAATATCACTTGGAATGTGAATTGGGACGAAATCGCCAATAGATAAGACCATTTTACAATTTGGGCCCAAGTTAGAAGTAGAGCCTAAGGTGTAAATTATCGATAGTCCATATCTCGGAAACTATAAGAGATAATGCAATTTGGCAACCGGCAATGTAATTAGCATGCCGAATATTACTTGGAATGTGAATTGGAACGAAATCGCCAATAGATAAGACCATTTTACAATTTGGGCCCAAGTTAGAAGCAGAGCCTAAGGTGTAAATTATCGATAGTCCATATCTCGGAAACTATAAGAGATAATGCAATTTGGCAACCGGCAATGTAATTAGCATGCCGAATATTACTTGGAATGTGAATTGGAACGAAATCGCCAATAGATAAGGCCATTTTACAATTTGGGCCCAAGTTAGAAGCAGAGCCTAAGGTGTAAATTATTGATAGTCCATATCTCGGAAACTATAAGAGATAATGCAATTTCGCAACCGGCAATGTTATTAGCATGCCGAATATTACTTGGAGTGTGAATTGGAACGGAATCGCCAATAGGTAAGACCATTTTACAATTTGGGCCCAAGTTAGAAGCAGAGCCTAAGGTGTAAATTATCGATAGTCCATATCTCGGAAACTATAAGAGATAATGCAATTTGGCAACCGGCAATGTAATTAGCATGCCGAATATTACTTGGAATGTGAATTGGAACGAAATCGCCAATAGATAAGACCATTTTACAATTTGGGCCCAAGTTAGAAGCAGAGCCTAAGGTGTAAATTATCGATAGTCCATATCTCGGAAACTATAAGAGATAATGCAATTTGGCAACCGGCAATGTAATTAGCATGCCGAATATTACTTGGAATGTGAATTGGAACGAAATCGCCAATAGATAAGACCATTTTACAATTTGGGCCCAAGTTAGAAGCAGAGCCTAAGGTGTAAATTATCGATAGTCCATATCTCGGAAACTATAAGAGATAATGCAATTTGGCATCCGGCAATGTAATTAGCATGCCGAATATTACTTGGAATGTGAATTGCAACGAAATCGCCAATAGATAAGACAATTTTACAATTTGGGCCCAAGTTAGAAGCAGAGCCTAAGGTGTAAATTATCGATAGTCCATATCTCGGAAACTATAAGAGATAATGCAATTTGGCAACCGGCAATGTAATTAGCATGCCGAATATTACTTGGAATGTGAATTGGAACGAAATCGCCAATAGATAAGACCATTTTACAATTTGGGCCCAAGTTAGAAGCAGAGCCTAAGGTGTAAATTATTGATAGTCCATATCTCGGAAACTATAAGAGATAATGCAATTTCGCAACCGGCAATGTAATTAGCATGCCGAATATCACTTGGAATGTGAATTGGGACGAAATCGCCAATAGATAAGACCATTTTACAATTTGGGCCCAAGTTAGAAGCAGAGCCTAAGGTGTAAATTATCGATAGTCCATATCTCGGAAACTATAAGAGATAATGCAATTTCGCAACCGGCAATGTAATTAGCATGCCGAATATCACTTGGAATGTGAATTGGGACGAAATCGCCAATAGATAAGACCATTTTACAATTTGGGCCCAAGTTAGAAGCAGAGCCTAAGGTGTAAATTATCGATAGTCCATATCTCGGAAACTATAAGAGATAATGCAATTTGGCAACCGGCAATGTAATTAGCATGCCGAATATTACTTGGAATGTGAATTGGAACGAAATCGCCAATAGATAAGACCATTTTACAATTTGGGCCCAAGTTAGAAGCAGAGCCTAAGGTGTAAATTATCGATAGTCCATATCTCGGAAACTATAAGAGATAATGCAATTTGGCAACCGGCAATGTAATTAGCATGCCGAATATTACTTGGAATGTGAATTGGAACGAAATCGCCAATAGATAAGACCATTTTACAATTTGGGACCAAGTTAGAAGCAGAGCCTAAGGTGTAAATTATTGATAGTCCATATCTCGGAAACTATAAGAGATAATGCAATTTCGCAACCGGCAATGTAATTAGCATGCCGAATATCACTTGGAATGTGAATTGGGACGAAATCGCCAATAGATAAGACCAATTTAAAATTTGGGCCCAAGTTAGAAGCAGAGACTAAGGTGTAAATTATCGATAGTCCATATCTCGGAAACTATAAGAGATAATGCAATTTGGCAACCGGCAATGTAATTAGCATGCCGAATATTACTTGGAATGTGAATTGCAACGAAATCGCCAATAGATAAGACCATTTTACAATTTGGGCCCAAGTTAGAAGCAGAGCCTAAGGTGTAAATTATCGATAGTCCATATCTCGGAAACTATAAGAGATAATGCAATTTCGCAACCGGCAATGTAATTAGCATGCCGAATATCACTTGGAATGTGAATTGGGACGAAATCGCCAATAGATAAGACCATTTTACAATTTGGGCCCAAGTTAGAAGCAGAGCCTAAGGTGTAAATTATCGATAGTCCATATCTCGGAAACTATAAGAGATAATGCAATTTGGCAACCGGCAATGTAATTAGCATGCCGAATATTACTTGGAATGTGAATTGGAACGAAATCGCCAATAGATAAGACCATTTTACAATTTGGGCCCAAGTTAGAAGCAGAGCCTAAGGTGTAAATTATCGATAGTCCATATCTCGGAAACTATAAGAGATAATGCAAATTGGCAACCGGCAATGTAATTAGCATGCCGAATATTACTTGGAATGTGAATTGGAACGAAATCGCCAATAGATAAGACCATTTTACAATTTGGGCCCAAGTTAGAAGCAGAGCCTAAGGTGTAAATTATCGATAGTCCATATCTCGGAAACTATAAGAGATAATGCAATTTGGCAACCGGCAATGTAATTAGCATGCCGAATATTACTTGGAATGTGAATTGGAACGAAATCGCCAATAGATAAGACCATTTTACAATTTGGGCCCAAGGTAGAAGCAGAGCCTAAGGTGTAAATTATCGATAGTCCATATCTCGGAAACTATAAGAGATAATGCAATTTGGCAACCGGCAATGTAATTAGCATGCCGAATATTACTTGGAATGTGAATTGGAACGAAATCGCCAATAGATAAGACCATTTTACAATTTGGGACCAAGTTAGAAGCAGAGCCTAAGGTGTAAATTATCGATAGTCCATATCTCGGAAACTATAAGAGATAATGCAATTTGGCAACCGGCAATGTAATTAGCATGCCGAATATTACTTGGAATGTGAATTGGAACGAAATCGCCAATAGATAAGACCATTTTACAATTTGGGCCCAAGTTAGAAGCAGAGCCTAAGGTGTAAATTATCGATAGTCCATATCTCGGAAACTATAAGAGATAATGCAATTTAGCAACCGGCAATGTAATTAGCATGCCGAATATTACTTGGAATGTGAATTGGAACGAAATCGCCAATAGATAAGACCATTTTACAATTTGGGCCCAAGTTAGAAGCAGAGCCTATGGTGTAAATTATCGATAGTCCATATCTCGGAAACTATAAGAGATAATGCAGTTTGGCAACCGGCAATATAATTAGCATGCCGAATATTACTTGGAATGTGAATTGGAACGAAATCGCCAATAGATAAGACCATTTTACAATTTGGGCCCAAGTTAAAAGCAGAGCCTAAGGTGTAAATTATCGATAGTCCATATCTCGGAAACTATAAGAGATAATGCAATTTGGCAACCGGCTATGTAATTAGCATGCCGAATATTACTTGGAATGTGAATTCGAACGAAATCGCCAATAGATAAGACCATTTTACAATTTGGGCCCAAGTTAGAAGCAGAGCCTATGGTGTAAATTATCGATAGTCCATATCTCGGAAACTATAAGAGATAATGCAATTTGGCAACCGGCAATGTAATTAGCATGCCGAATATTACTTGGAATGTGAATTGGAAAGAAATCGCCAATAGATAAGACCATTTTACAATTTGGGCCCAAGGTAGAAGCAGAGCCTAAGGTGTAAATTATCGATTGTCCATATCTCGGAAACTATAAGAGATAATGCAATTTGGCAACCGGCAATGTAATTAGCATGCCGAATATTACTTGGAATGTGAATTGGAACGAAATCGCCAATAGATAAGACCATTTTACAATTTGGGCCCAAGTTAGAAGCAGAGCCTAAGGTGTAAATTATCGATAGTCCATATCTCGGAAACTATAAGAGATAATGCAATTTTGCAACCGGCAATGTAATTAGCATGCCGAATATTACTTGGAATGTGAATTGGAACGAAATCGCCAATAGATAAGACCATTTTACAATTTGGGACCAAGTTAGAAGCAGAGCCTAAGGTGTAAATTATTGATAGTCCATATCTCGGAAACTATAAGAGATAATGCAATTTGGCAACCGGCAATGTAATTAGCATGCCGAATATTACTTGGAATGTGAATTGGAACGAAATCGCCAATAGATAAGACCATTTTACAATTTTAGCCCAAGGTAGAAGCAGAGCCTAAGGTGTAAATTATCGATAGTCCATATCTCGGAAACTATAAGAGATAATGCAATTTGGCAACCGGCAATGTAATTAGCATGCCGAATATTACTTGGAATGTGATTTGGAACGAAATCGCCAATAGATAAGACCATTTTACAATTTGGGACCAAGTTAGAAGCAGAGCCTAAGGTGTAAATTATTGATAGTCCATATCTCGGAAACTATAAGAGATAATGCAATTTCGCAACTGGCAATGTAATTAGCATGCCGAATATCACTAGGAATGTGAATTGGGACGAAATCGCCAATAGATAAGACCATTTTACAATTTGGGCCCAAGTTAGAAGCAGAGACTAAGGTGTAAATTATCGATAGTCCATATCTCGGAAAATATAAGAGATAATGCAATTTGGCAACCGGCAATGTAATTAGCATGCCGAATATTACTTGGAATGTGAATTGCAACGAAATCGCCAATAGATAAGACCATTTTACAATTTGGGCCCAAGTTAGAAGCAGAGCCTAAGGTGTAAATTATCGATAGTCCATATCTCGGAAACTATAAGAGATAATGCAATTTGGCAACCGGCAATGTAATTAGCATGCCGAATATTACTTGGAATGTGAATTGGAACGAAATCGCCAATAGATAAGACCATTTTACAATTTGGGCCCAAGTTAGAAGCAGAGCCTAAGGTGTAAATTATTGATAGTCCATATCTCGGAAACTATAAGAGATAATGCAATTTCGCAACCGGCAATGTAACTAGCATGCCGAATATCACTTGGAATGTGAATTGGGACGAAATCGCCAATAGATAAGACCATTTTACAATTTGGGCCCAAGTTAGAAGCAGAGCCTAAGGTGTAAATTATCGATAGTCCATATCTCGGAAACTATAAGAGATAATGCAATTTGGCAACCGGCAATGTAATTAGCATGCCGAATATTACTTGGAATGTGAATTGGAACGAAATCGCCAATAGATAAGACCATTTTACAATTTGGGCCCAAGTTAGAAGCAGAGCCTATGGTGTAAATTATCGATAGTCCATATCTCGGAAACTATAAGAGATAATGCAATTTGGCAACCGGCAATGTAATTAGCATGCCGAATATTACTTGGAATGTGAATTGGAACGAAATCGCCAATAGATAAGACCATTTTACAATTTGGGCCCAAGTTAGAAGCAGAGCCTAAGGTGTAAATTATCGATAGTCCATATCTCGGAAACTATAAGAGATAATGCAATTTGGCAACCGGCAATGTAATTAGCATGCCGAATATTACTTGGAATGTGAATTGGAACGAAATCGCCAATAGATAAGACCATTTTACAATTTGGGCCCAAGTTAGAAGCAGAGCCTAAGGTGTAAATTATCGATAGTCCATATCTCGGAAACTATAAGAGATAATGCAATTTGGCAACCGGCAATGTAATTAGCATGCCGAATATTACTTGGAATGTGAATTGGAACGAAATCGCCAATAGATAAGACCATTTTACAATTTGGGACCAAGTTAGAAGCAGAGCCTAAGGTGTAAATTATTGATAGTCCATATCTCGGAAACTATAAGAGATAATGCAATTTCGCAACCGGCAATGTAATTAGCATGCCGAATATCACTTGGAATGTGAATTGGGACGAAATCGCCAATAGATAAGACCATTTTACAATTTGGGCCCAAGTTAGAAGCAGATACTAAGGTGTAAATTATCGATAGTCCATATCTCGGAAACTATAAGAGATAATGCAATTTGGCAACCGGCAATGTAATTAGCATGCCGAATATTACTTGGAATGTGAATTGCAACGAAATCGCCAATAGATAAGACCATTTTACAATTTGGGCCCAAGTTAGAAGCAGAGCCTAAGGTGTGAATTATCGATAGTCCATATCTCGGAAACTATAAGAGATAATGCAAATTGGCAACCGGCAATGTAATTAGCATGCCGAATATTACTTGGAATGTGAATTGGAACGAAATCGCCAATAGATAAGACCATTTTACAATTTGGGCCCAAGTTAGAAGCAGAGCCTAAGGTGTAAATTATCGATAGTCCATATCTCGGAAACTATAAGAGATAATGCAATTTGGCAACCGGCAATGTAATTAGCATGCCGAATATTACTTGGAATGTGAATTGGAACGAAATCGCCAATAGATAAGACCATTTTACAATTTGGGCCCAAGTTAGAAGCAGAGCCTAAGGTGTAAATTATCGATAGTCCATATCTCGGAAACTATAAGAGATAATGCAATTTAGCAACCGGCAATGTAATTAGCATGCCGAATATTACTTGGAATGTGAATTGGAACGAAATCGCCAATAGATAAGACCATTTTACAATTTGGGCCCAAGTTAGAAGCAGAGCCTATGGTGTAAATTATCGATAGTCCATATCTCGGAAACTATAAGAGATAATGCAGTTTGGCAACCGGCAATATAATTAGCATGCCGAATATTACTTGGAATGTGAATTGGAACGAAATCGCCAATAGATAAGACCATTTTACAATTTGGGCCCAAGTTAAAAGCAGAGCCTAAGGTGTAAATTATCGATAGTCCATATCTCGGAAACTATAAGAGATAATGCAATTTGGCAACCGGCTATGTAATTAGCATGCCGAATATTACTTGGAATGTGAATTCGAACGAAATCGCCAATAGATAAGACCATTTTACAATTTGGGCCCAAGTTAGAAGCAGAGCCTATGGTGTAAATTATCGATAGTCCATATCTCGGAAACTATAAGAGATAATGCAATTTGGCAACCGGCAATGTAATTAGCATGCCGAATATTACTTGGAATGTGAATTGGAAAGAAATCGCCAATAGATAAGACCATTTTACAATTTGGGCCCAAGGTAGAAGCAGAGCCTAAGGTGTAAATTATCGATTGTCCATATCTCGGAAACTATAAGAGATAATGCAATTTGGCAACCGGCAATGTAATTAGCATGCCGAATATTACTTGGAATGTGAATTGGAACGAAATCGCCAATAGATAAGACCATTTTACAATTTGGGCCCAAGTTAGAAGCAGAGCCTAAGGTGTAAATTATCGATAGTCCATATCTCGGAAACTATAAGAGATAATGCAATTTCGCAACCGGCAATGTAATTAGCATGCCGAATATCACTTGGAATGTGAATTGGGACGAAATCGCCAATAGATAAGACCATTTTACAATTTGGGCCCAAGTTAGAAGCAGAGACTAAGGTGTAAATTATCGATAGTC
Source organism: Rhynchophorus ferrugineus (assembly GCF_030347505.1). NCBI lineage: Eukaryota > Metazoa > Arthropoda > Insecta > Coleoptera > Curculionidae > Rhynchophorus > Rhynchophorus ferrugineus. The sequence goes on from NW_027472868.1 coordinate 25,052, forward strand.
CATATCTCGGAAAATATAAGAGATAATGCAATTTGGCAACCGGCAATGTAATTAGCATGCCGAATATTACTTGGAATGTGAATTGCAACGAAATCGCCAATAGATAAGACCATTTTACAATTTGGGCCCAAGTTAGAAGCAGAGCCTAAGGTGTAAATTATCGATAGTCCATATCTCGGAAACTATAAGAGATAATGCAATTTGGCAACCGGCAATGTAATTAGCATGCCGAATATTACTTGGAATGTGAATTGGAACGAAATCGCCAATAGATAAGACCATTTTACAATTTGGGCCCAAGTTAGAAGCAGAGCCTAAGGTGTAAATTATTGATAGTCCATATCTCGGAAACTATAAGAGATAATGCAATTTCGCAACCGGCAATGTAATTAGCATGCCGAATATCACTTGGAATGTGAATTGGGACGAAATCGCCAATAGATAAGACCATTTTACAATTTGGGCCCAAGTTAGAAGTAGAGCCTAAGGTGTAAATTATCGATAGTCCATATCTCGGAAACTATAAGAGATAATGCAATTTGGCAACCGGCAATGTAATTAGCATGCCGAATATTACTTGGAATGTGAATTGGAACGAAATCGCCAATAGATAAGACCATTTTACAATTTGGGCCCAAGTTAGAAGCAGAGCCTAAGGTGTAAATTATCGATAGTCCATATCTCGGAAACTATAAGAGATAATGCAATTTGGCAACCGGCAATGTAATTAGCATGCCGAATATTACTTGGAATGTGAATTGGAACGAAATCGCCAATAGATAAGGCCATTTTACAATTTGGGCCCAAGTTAGAAGCAGAGCCTAAGGTGTAAATTATTGATAGTCCATATCTCGGAAACTATAAGAGATAATGCAATTTCGCAACCGGCAATGTTATTAGCATGCCGAATATTACTTGGAGTGTGAATTGGAACGGAATCGCCAATAGGTAAGACCATTTTACAATTTGGGCCCAAGTTAGAAGCAGAGCCTAAGGTGTAAATTATCGATAGTCCATATCTCGGAAACTATAAGAGATAATGCAATTTGGCAACCGGCAATGTAATTAGCATGCCGAATATTACTTGGAATGTGAATTGGAACGAAATCGCCAATAGATAAGACCATTTTACAATTTGGGCCCAAGTTAGAAGCAGAGCCTAAGGTGTAAATTATCGATAGTCCATATCTCGGAAACTATAAGAGATAATGCAATTTGGCAACCGGCAATGTAATTAGCATGCCGAATATTACTTGGAATGTGAATTGGAACGAAATCGCCAATAGATAAGACCATTTTACAATTTGGGCCCAAGTTAGAAGCAGAGCCTAAGGTGTAAATTATCGATAGTCCATATCTCGGAAACTATAAGAGATAATGCAATTTGGCATCCGGCAATGTAATTAGCATGCCGAATATTACTTGGAATGTGAATTGCAACGAAATCGCCAATAGATAAGACAATTTTACAATTTGGGCCCAAGTTAGAAGCAGAGCCTAAGGTGTAAATTATCGATAGTCCATATCTCGGAAACTATAAGAGATAATGCAATTTGGCAACCGGCAATGTAATTAGCATGCCGAATATTACTTGGAATGTGAATTGGAACGAAATCGCCAATAGATAAGACCATTTTACAATTTGGGCCCAAGTTAGAAGCAGAGCCTAAGGTGTAAATTATTGATAGTCCATATCTCGGAAACTATAAGAGATAATGCAATTTCGCAACCGGCAATGTAATTAGCATGCCGAATATCACTTGGAATGTGAATTGGGACGAAATCGCCAATAGATAAGACCATTTTACAATTTGGGCCCAAGTTAGAAGCAGAGCCTAAGGTGTAAATTATCGATAGTCCATATCTCGGAAACTATAAGAGATAATGCAATTTCGCAACCGGCAATGTAATTAGCATGCCGAATATCACTTGGAATGTGAATTGGGACGAAATCGCCAATAGATAAGACCATTTTACAATTTGGGCCCAAGTTAGAAGCAGAGCCTAAGGTGTAAATTATCGATAGTCCATATCTCGGAAACTATAAGAGATAATGCAATTTGGCAACCGGCAATGTAATTAGCATGCCGAATATTACTTGGAATGTGAATTGGAACGAAATCGCCAATAGATAAGACCATTTTACAATTTGGGCCCAAGTTAGAAGCAGAGCCTAAGGTGTAAATTATCGATAGTCCATATCTCGGAAACTATAAGAGATAATGCAATTTGGCAACCGGCAATGTAATTAGCATGCCGAATATTACTTGGAATGTGAATTGGAACGAAATCGCCAATAGATAAGACCATTTTACAATTTGGGACCAAGTTAGAAGCAGAGCCTAAGGTGTAAATTATTGATAGTCCATATCTCGGAAACTATAAGAGATAATGCAATTTCGCAACCGGCAATGTAATTAGCATGCCGAATATCACTTGGAATGTGAATTGGGACGAAATCGCCAATAGATAAGACCAATTTAAAATTTGGGCCCAAGTTAGAAGCAGAGACTAAGGTGTAAATTATCGATAGTCCATATCTCGGAAACTATAAGAGATAATGCAATTTGGCAACCGGCAATGTAATTAGCATGCCGAATATTACTTGGAATGTGAATTGCAACGAAATCGCCAATAGATAAGACCATTTTACAATTTGGGCCCAAGTTAGAAGCAGAGCCTAAGGTGTAAATTATCGATAGTCCATATCTCGGAAACTATAAGAGATAATGCAATTTCGCAACCGGCAATGTAATTAGCATGCCGAATATCACTTGGAATGTGAATTGGGACGAAATCGCCAATAGATAAGACCATTTTACAATTTGGGCCCAAGTTAGAAGCAGAGCCTAAGGTGTAAATTATCGATAGTCCATATCTCGGAAACTATAAGAGATAATGCAATTTGGCAACCGGCAATGTAATTAGCATGCCGAATATTACTTGGAATGTGAATTGGAACGAAATCGCCAATAGATAAGACCATTTTACAATTTGGGCCCAAGTTAGAAGCAGAGCCTAAGGTGTAAATTATCGATAGTCCATATCTCGGAAACTATAAGAGATAATGCAAATTGGCAACCGGCAATGTAATTAGCATGCCGAATATTACTTGGAATGTGAATTGGAACGAAATCGCCAATAGATAAGACCATTTTACAATTTGGGCCCAAGTTAGAAGCAGAGCCTAAGGTGTAAATTATCGATAGTCCATATCTCGGAAACTATAAGAGATAATGCAATTTGGCAACCGGCAATGTAATTAGCATGCCGAATATTACTTGGAATGTGAATTGGAACGAAATCGCCAATAGATAAGACCATTTTACAATTTGGGCCCAAGGTAGAAGCAGAGCCTAAGGTGTAAATTATCGATAGTCCATATCTCGGAAACTATAAGAGATAATGCAATTTGGCAACCGGCAATGTAATTAGCATGCCGAATATTACTTGGAATGTGAATTGGAACGAAATCGCCAATAGATAAGACCATTTTACAATTTGGGACCAAGTTAGAAGCAGAGCCTAAGGTGTAAATTATTGATAGTCCATATCTCGGAAACTATAAGAGATAATGCAATTTCGCAACCGGCAATGTAATTAGCATGCCGAATATCACTTGGAATGTGAATTGGGACGAAATCGCCAATAGATAAGACCATTTTACAATTTGGGCCCAAGTTAGAAGCAGAGACTAAGGTGTAAATTATCGATAGTCCATATCTCGGAAAATATAAGAGATAATGCAATTTGGCAACCGGCAATGTAATTAGCATGCCGAATATTACTTGGAATGTGAATTGCAACGAAATCGCCAATAGATAAGACCATTTTACAATTTGGGCCCAAGTTAGAAGCAGAGCCTAAGGTGTAAATTATCGATAGTCCATATCTCGGAAACTATAAGAGATAATGCAATTTGGCAACCGGCAATGTAATTAGCATGCCGAATATTACTTGGAATGTGAATTGGAACGAAATCGCCAATAGATAAGGCCATTTTACAATTTGGGCCCAAGTTAGAAGCAGAGCCTAAGGTGTAAATTATTGATAGTCCATATCTCGGAAACTATAAGAGATAATGCAATTTCGCAACCGGCAATGTAATTAGCATGCCGAATATCACTTGGAATGTGAATTGGGACGAAATCGCCAATAGATAAGACCATTTTACAATTTGGGCCCAAGTTAGAAGCAGAGCCTAAGGTGTAAATTATCGATAGTCCGTATCTCGGAAACTATAAGAGATAATGCAATTTGGCAACCGGCAATGTAATTAGCATGCCGAATATTACTTGGAATGTGAATTGGAACGAAATCGCCAATAGATAAGACTATTTTACAATTTGGGCCCAAGTTAGAAGCAGAGCCTAAGGTGTAAATTATCGATAGTCCATATCTCGGAAACTATAAGAGATAATGCAATTTCGCAACCGGCAATGTAATTAGCATGCCGAATATCACTTGGAATGTGAATTGGGACGAAATCGCCAATAGATAAGACCATTTTACAATTTGGGCCCAAGTTAGAAGCAGAGCCTAAGGTGTAAATTATCGATAGTCCATATCTCGGAAACTATAAGAGATAATGCAATTTGGCAACCGGCAATGTAATTAGCATGCCGAATATTACTTGGAATGTGAATTGGAACGAAATCGCCAATAGATAAGACCATTTTACAATTTGGGCCCAAGTTAGAAGCAGAGCCTATGGTGTAAATTATCGATAGTCCATATCTCGGAAACTATAAGAGATAATGCAATTTGGCAACCGGCAGTGTAATTAGCATGCCGAATATTACTTGGAATGTGAATTGGAACGAAATCGCCAATAGATAAGACCATTTTACAATTTGGGCCCAAGTTAGAAGCAGAGCCTAAGGTGTAAATTATCGATAGTCCATATCTCGGAAACTATAAGAGATAATGCAATTTGGCAACCGGCAATGTAATTAGCATGCCGAATATTACTTGGAATGTGAATTGGAACGAAATCGCCAATAGATAAGACCATTTTACAATTTGGGCCCAAGTTAGAAGCAGAGCCTAAGGTGTAAATTATCGATAGTCCATATCTCGGAAACTATAAGAGATAATGCAATTTGGCAACCGGCAATGTAATTAGCATGCCGAATATCACTTGGAATGTGAATTGGGACGAAATCGCCAATAGATAAGACCATTTTACAATTTGGGCCCAAGTTAGAAGCAGAGCCTAAGGTGTAAATTATCGATAGTCCGTATCTCGGAAACTATAAGAGATAATGCAATTTGCCAACCGGCAATGTAATTAGCATGCCGAATATTACTTGGAATGTGAATTGGAACGAAATCGCCAATAGATAAGACTATTTTACAATTTGGGCCCAAGTTAGAAGCAGAGCCTAAGGTGTAAATTATCGATAGTCCATATCTCGGAAACTATAAGAGATAATGCAATTTCGCAACCGGCAATGTAATTAGCATGCCGAATATCACTTGGAATGTGAATTGGGACGAAATCGCCAATAGATAAGACCATTTTACAATTTGGGCCCAAGTTAGAAGCAGAGCCTAAGGTGTAAATTATCGATAGTCCATATCTCGGAAACTATAAGAGATAATGCAATTTGGCAACCGGCAATGTAATTAGCATGCCGAATATTACTTGGAATGTGAATTGGAACGAAATCGCCAATAGATAAGACCATTTTACAATTTGGGCCCAAGTTAGAAGCGGAGCCTATGGTGTAAATTATCGATAGTCCATATCTCGGAAACTATAAGAGATAATGCAATTTGGCAACCGGCAGTGTAATTAGCATGCCGAATATTACTTGGAATGTGAATTGGAACGAAATCGCCAATAGATAAGACCATTTTACAATTTGGGCCCAAGTTAGAAGCAGAGCCTAAGGTGTAAATTATCGATAGTCCATATCTCGGAAACTATAAGAGATAATGCAATTTGGCAACCGGCAATGTAATTAGCATGCCGAATATTACTTGGAATGTGAATTGGAACGAAATCGCCAATAGATAAGACCATTTTACAATTTGGGCCCAAGTTAGAAGCAGAGCCTAAGGTGTAAATTATCGATAGTCCATATCTCGGAAACTATAAGAGATAATGCAATTTGGCAACCGGCAATGTAATTAGCATGCCGAATATTACTTGGAATGTGAATTGGAACGAAATCGCCAATAGATAAGACCATTTTACAATTTGGGACCAAGTTAGAAGCAGAGCCTAAGGTGTAAATTATTGATAGTCCATATCTCGGAAACTATAAGAGATAATGCAATTTCGCAACCGGCAATGTAATTAGCATGCCGAATATCACTTGGAATGTGAATTGGGACGAAATCGCCAATAGATAAGACCATTTTACAATTTGGGCCCAAGTTAGAAGCAGAGACTAAGGTGTAAATTATCGATAGTCCATATCTCGGAAACTATAAGAGATAATGCAATTTGGCAACCGGCAATGTAATTAGCATGCCGAATATTACCTGGAATGTGAATTGCAACGAAATCGCCAATAGATAAGACCATTTTACAATTTGGGCCCAAGTTAGAAGCAGAGCCTAAGGTGTGAATTATCGATAGTCCATATCTCGGAAACTATAAGAGATAATGCAATTTGGCAACCGGCAATGTAATTAGCATGCCGAATATTACTTGGAATGTGAATTGGAACGAAATCGCCAATAGATAAGACCATTTTACAATTTGGGCCCAAGTTAGAAGCAGAGCCTAAGGTGTAAATTATTGATAGTCCATATCTCGGAAACTATAAGAGATAATGCAATTTCGCAACCGGCAATGTAATTAGCATGCCGAATATCACTTGGAATGTGAATTGGGACGAAATCGCCAATAGATAAGACCATTTTACAATTTGGGCCCAAGTTAGAAGCAGAGCCTAAGGTGTAAATTATCGATAGTCCATATCTCGGAAACTATAAGAGATAATGCAATTTGGCAACCGGCAATGTAATTAGCATGCCGAATATTACTTGGAATGTGAATTGGAACGAAATCGCCAATAGATAAGACCATTTTACAATTTGGGCCCAAGTTAGAAGCAGAGCCTAAGGTGTAAATTATCGATAGTCCATATCTCGGAAACTATAAGAGATAATGCAAATTGGCAACCGGCAATGTAATTAGCATGCCGAATATTACTTGGAATGTGAATTGGAACGAAATCGCCAATAGATAAGACCATTTTACAATTTGGGCCCAAGTTAGAAGCAGAGCCTAAGGTGTAAATTATCGATAGTCCATATCTCGGAAACTATAAGAGATAATGCAATTTGGCAACCGGCAATGTAATTAGCATGCCGAATATTACTTGGAATGTGAATTGGAACGAAATCGCCAATAGATAAGACCATTTTACAATTTGGGCCCAAGTTAGAAGCAGAGCCTAAGGTGTAAATTATCGATAGTCCATATCTCGGAAACTATAAGAGATAATGCAATTTGGCAAACGGCAATGTAATTAGCATGCCGAATATTACTTGGAATGTGAATTGGAACGAAATCGCCAATAGATAAGACCATTTTACAATTTGGGCCCAAGTTAGAAGCAGAGCCTATGGTGTAAATTATCGATAGTCCATATCTCGGAAACTATAAGAGATAATGCAATTTGGCAACCGGCAATATAATTAGCATGCCGAATATTACTTGGAATGTGAATTGGAACGAAATCGCCAATAGATAAGACCATTTTACAATTTGGGCCCAAGTTAAAAGCAGAGCCTAAGGTGTAAATTATCGATAGTCCATATCTCGCAAACTATAAGAGATAATGCAATTTGGCAACCGGCAATGTAATTAGCATGCCGAATATTACTTGGAATGTGAATTGGAACGAAATCGCCAATAGATAAGACCATTTTACAATTTGGGCCCAAGTTAGAAGCAGAGCCTATGGTGTAAATTATCGATAGTCCATATCTCGGAAACTATAAGAGATAATGCAATTTGGCAACCGGCAATGTAATTAGCATTCCGAATATTACTTGGAATGTGAATTGGAACGAAATCGCCAATAGCTAAGACCATTTTACAATTTGGGCCCAAGGTAGAAGCAGAGCCTAAGGTGTAAATTATCGATAGTCCATATCTCGGAAACTATAAGAGATAATGCAATTTGGCAACCGGCAATGTAATTAGCATGCCGAATATTACTTGGAATGTGAATTGGAACGAAATCGCAATAGATAAGACCATTTTACAATTTGGGCCCAAGTTAGAAGCAGAGCCTAAGGTGTAAATTATTGATAGTCCATATCTCGGAAACTATAAGAGATAATGCAATTTCGCAACCGGCAATGTAATTAGCATGCCGAATATCACTTGGAATGTGAATTGGGACGAAATCGCCAATAGATAAGACCATTTTACAATTTGGGCCCAAGTTAGAAGCAGAGACTAAGGTGTAAATTATCGATAGTCCATATCTCGGAAAATATAAGAGATAATGCAATTTGGCAACCGGCAATGTAATTAGCATGCCGAATATTACTTGGAATGTGAATTGCAACGAAATCGCCAATAGATAAGACCATTTTACAATTTGGGCCCAAGTTAGAAGCAGAGCCTAAGGTGTAAATTATCGATAGTCCATATCTCGGAAACTATAAGAGATAATGCAATTTGGCAACCGGCAATGTAATTAGCATGCCGAATATTACTTGGAATGTGAATTGGAACGAAATCGCCAATAGATAAGACCATTTTACAATTTGGGCCCAAGTTAGAAGCAGAGCCTAAGGTGTAAATTATTGATAGTCCATATCTCGGAAACTATAAGAGATAATGCAATTTCGCAACCGGCAATGTAATTAGCATGCCGAATATCACTTGGAATGTGAATTGGGACGAAATCGCCAATAGATAAGACCATTTTACAATTTGGGCCCAAGTTAGAAGCAGAGCCTAAGGTGTAAATTATCGATAGTCCATATCTCGGATACTATAAGAGATAATGCAATTTGGCAACCGGCAATGTAATTAGCATGCCGAATATTACTTGGAATGTGAATTGGAACGAAATCGCCAATAGATAAGACCATTTTACAATTTGGGCCCAAGTTAGAAGCAGAGCCTAAGGTGTAAATTATCGATAGTCCATATCTTGGAAACTATAAGAGATAATGCAATTTGGCAACCGGCAATGTAATTAGCATGCCGAATATTACTTGGAATGTGAATTGGAACGAAATCGCCAATAGATAAGACCATTTTACAATTTGGGCCCAAGTTAGAAGCAGAGCCTAAGGTGTAAATTATGGATAGTCCATATCTCGGAAACTATAAGAGATAATGCAAATTGGCAACCGGAAATGTAATTAGCATGCCGAATATTACTTGGAATGTGAATTGGAACGAAATCGCCAATAGATAAGACCATTTTACAATTTGGGCCCAAGTTAGAAGCAGAGCCTAAGGTGTAAATTATCGATAGTCCATATCTCGGAAACTATAAGAGATAATGCAATTTGGCAACCGGCAATGTAATTAGCATGCCGAATATTACTTGGAATGTGAATTGGAACGAAATCGCCAATAGATAAGACCATTTTACAATTTGGGCCCAAGTTAGAAGCAGAGCCTAAGGTGTAAATTATCGATAGTCCATATCTCGGAAACTATAAGAGATAATGCAATTTGGCAATCGGCAATGTAATTAGCATGCCGAATATTACTTGGAATGTGAATTGGAACGAAATCGCCAATAGATAAGACCATTTTACAATTTGGGCCCAAGTTAGAAGCAGAGCCTAAGGTGTAAATTATCGATAGTCCATATCTCGGAAACTATAAGAGATAATGCAATTTGGCAACCGGCAATGTAATTAGCATGCCGAATATTACTTGGTATGTGAATTGGAACGAAATCGCCAATAGATAAGACCATTTTACAATTTGGGCCCAAGTTAGAAGCAGAGCCTAAGGTGTAAATTATTGATAGTCCATATCTCGGAAACTATAAGAGATAATGCAATTTCGCAACCGGCAATGAAATTAGCATGCCGAATATCACTTGGAATGTGAATTGGGACGAAATCGCCAATAGATAAGACCATTTTACAATTTGGGCCCAAGTTAGAAGCAGAGCCTAAGGTGTAAATTATCGATAGTCCATATCTCGGAAACTATAAGAGATAATGCAATTTGGCAACCGGCAATGTAATTAGCATGCGGAATATTACTTGGAATGTGAATTGGAACGAAATTGCCAATAGATAAGACCATTTTACAATTTGGGCCCAAGTTAGAAGCAGAGCCTAAGGTGTAAATTATCGATAGTCCATATCTCGGAAACTATAAGAGATAATGCAATTTGGCAACCGGCAATGTAATTAGCATGCCGAATATTACTTGGAATGTGAATTGGAACGAAATCGCCAATAGATAAGACCATTTTACAATTTGGGCCCAAGTTAGAAGCAGAGCCTAAGGTGTAAATTATCGATAGTCCATATCTCGGAAACTATAAGAGACAATGCAATTTGGCAACCGGCAATGTAATTAGCATGCCGAATATTACTTGGAATGTGAATTGGAACGAAATCGCCAATAGATAAGACCATTTTACAATTTGGGCCCAAGTTAGAAGCAGAGCCTAAGGTGTAAATTATCGATAGTCCATATCTCGGAAACTATAAGAGATAATGCAATTTCGCAACCGGCAATGTAATTAGCATGCCGAATATTACTTGGAATGTGAATTGGAACGAAATCGCCAATAGATAAGACCATTTTACAATTTGGGCCCAAGTTAGAAGCAGAGCCTAAGGTGTGAATTATCGATAGTCCATATCTCGGAAACTATAAGAGATAATGCAATTTGGCAACCGGCAATGTAATTAGAATGCCGAATATTACTTGGAATGTGAATTGGAACGAAATCGTCAATAGATAAGACCATTTTACAATTTGGGCCCAAGTTAGAAGCAGAGCCTAAGGTGTAAATTATTGATAGTCCATATCTCGGAAACTATAAGAGATAATGCAATTTCGCAACCGGCAATCTAATTAGCATGCCGAATATCACTTGGAATGTGAATTGGGACGAAATCGCCAATAGATAAGACCATTTTACAATTTGGGCCCAAGTTAGAAGCAGAGCCTAAGGTGTAAATTATCGATAGTCCATATCTCGGAAACTATAAGAGATAATGCAAGACCATTTTACAATTTGGGCCCAAGTTAGAAGCAGAGCCTAAGGTGTAAATTATCGATAGTCCATATCTCGGAAACTATAAGAGATAATGCAATTTGGCAACCGGCAATGTAATTAGCATGCCGAATATTACTTGGAATGTGAATTGGAACGAAATCGCCAATAGATAAGACCATTTTACAATTTGGGCCCAAGTTAGAAGCAGAGCCTAAGGTGTAAATTATCGATAGTCCATATCTCGGAAACTATAAGAGATAATGCAATTTGGCAACCGGCAATGTAATTAGCATGCCGAATATTACTTGGAATGTGAATTGGAACGAAATCGCCAATAGATAAGACCATTTTACAATTTGGGCCCAAGGTAGAAGCAGAGCCTAAGGTGTAAATTATCGATAGTCCATATCTCGGAAACTATAAGAGATAATGCAATTTGGCAACCGGCAATGTAATTAGCATGCCGAATATTACTTGGAATGTGAATTGGAACGAAATCGCCAATAGATAAGACCATTTTACAATTTGGGACCAAGTTAGAAGCAGAGCCTAAGGTGTAAATTATTGATAGTCCATATCTCGGAAACTATAAGAGATAATGCAATTTCGCAACCGGCAATGTAATTAGCATGCCGAATATCACTTGGAATGTGAATTGGGACGAAATCGCCAATAGATAAGACCATTTTACAATTTGGGCCCAAGTTAGAAGCAGAGACTAAGGTGTAAATTATCGATAGTCCATATCTCGGAAAATATAAGAGATAATGCAATTTGGCAACCGGCAATGTAATTAGCATGCCGAATATTACTTGGAATGTGAATTGCAACGAAATCGCCAATAGATAAGACCATTTTACAATTTGGGCCCAAGTTAGAAGCAGAGCCTAAGGTGTAAATTATCGATAGTCCATATCTCGGAAACTATAAGAGATAATGCAATTTGGCAACCGGCAATGTAATTAGCATGCCGAATATTACTTGGAATGTGAATTGGAACGAAATCGCCAATAGATAAGACCATTTTACAATTTGGGCCCAAGTTAGAAGCAGAGCCTAAGGTGTAAATTATTGATAGTCCATATCTCGGAAACTATAAGAGATAATGCAATTTCGCAACCGGCAATGTAATTAGCATGCCGAATATCACTTGGAATGTGAATTGGGACGAAATCGCCAATAGATAAGACCATTTTACAATTTGGGCCCAAGTTAGAAGCAGAGCCTAAGGTGTAAATTATCGATAGTCCGTATCTCGGAAACTATAAGAGATAATGCAATTTGGCAACCGGCAATGTAATTAGCATGCCGAATATTACTTGGAATGTGAATTGGAACGAAATCGCCAATAGATAAGACTATTTTACAATTTGGGCCCAAGTTAGAAGCAGAGCCTAAGGTGTAAATTATCGATAGTCCATATCTCGGAAACTATAAGAGATAATGCAATTTCGCAACCGGCAATGTAATTAGCATGCCGAATATCACTTGGAATGTGAATTGGGACGAAATCGCCAATAGATAAGACCATTTTACAATTTGGGCCCAAGTTAGAAGCAGAGCCTAAGGTGTAAATTATCGATAGTCCATATCTCGGAAACTATAAGAGATAATGCAATTTGGCAACCGGCAATATAATTAGCATGCCGAATATTACTTGGAATGTGAATTGGAACGAAATCGCCAATAGATAAGACCATTTTACAATTTGGGCCCAAGTTAGAAGCCGAGCCTATGGTGTAAATTATCGATAGTCCATATCTCGGAAACTATAAGAGATAATGCAATTTGGCAACCGGCAGTGTAATTAGCATGCCGAATATTACTTGGAATGTGAATTGGAACGAAATCGCCAATAGATAAGACCATTTTACAATTTGGGCCCAAGTTAGAAGCAGAGCCTAAGGTGTAAATTATCGATAGTCCATATCTCGGAAACTATAAGAGATAATGCAATTTGGCAACCGGCAATGTAATTAGCATGCCGAATATTACTTGGAATGTGAATTGGAACGAAATCGCCAATAGATAAGACCATTTTACAATTTGGGCCCAAGTTAGAAGCAGAGCCTAAGGTGTAAATTATCGATAGTCCATATCTCGGAAACTATAAGAGATAATGCAATTTGGCAACCGGCAATGTAATTAGCATGCCGAATATTACTTGGAATGTGAATTGGAACGAAATCGCCAATAGATAAGACCATTTTACAATTTGGGACCAAGTTAGAAGCAGAGCCTAAGGTGTAAATTATTGATAGTCCATATCTCGGAAACTATAAGAGATAATGCAATTTCGCAACCGGCAATGTAATTAGCATGCCGAATATCACTTGGAATGTGAATTGGGACGAAATCGCCAATAGATAAGACCATTTTACAATTTGGGCCCAAGTTAGAAGCAGAGACTAAGGTGTAAATTATCGATAGTCCATATCTCGGAAACTATAAGAGATAATGCAATTTGGCAACCGGCAATGTAATTAGCATGCCGAATATTACTTGGAATGTGAATTGCAACGAAATCGCCAATAGATAAGACCATTTTACAATTTGGGCCCAAGTTAGAAGCAGAGCCTAAGGTGTGAATTATCGATAGTCCATATCTCGGAAACTATAAGAGATAATGCAATTTGGCAACCGGCAATGTAATTAGCATGCCGAATATTACTTGGAATGTGAATTGGAACGAAATCGCCAATAGATAAGACCATTTTACAATTTGGGCCCAAGTTAGAAGCAGAGCCTAAGGTGTAAATTATCGATAGTCCATATCTCGGAAACTATAAGAGATAATGCAATTTGGCAACCGGCAATGTAATTAGCATGCCGAATATTACTTGGAATGTGAATTGGAACGAAATCGCCAATAGATAAGACCATTTTACAATTTGGGCCCAAGTTAGAAGCAGAGCCTAAGGTGTAAATTATCGATAGTCCATATCTCGGAAACTATAAGAGATAATGCAATTTGGCAACCGGCAATGTAATTAGCATGCCGAATATTACTTGGAATGTGAATTGGAACGAAATCGCCAATAGATAAGACCATTTTACAATTTGGGCCCAAGTTAGAAGCAGAGCCTAAGGTGTAAATTATCGATAGTCCATATCTCGGAAACTATAAGAGATAATGCAATTTGGCAACCGGCAATGTAATTAGCATGCCGAATATTACTTGGAATGTGAATTGGTACGAAATCGCCAATAGATAAGACCATTTTACAATTTGGGCCCAAGTTAGAAGCAGAGCCTATGGTGTAAATTATCGATAGTCCATATCTCGGAAACTATAAGAGATAATGCAATTTGGCAACCGGCAATATAATTAGCATGCCGAATATTACTTGGAATGTGAATTGGAACGAAATCGCCAATAGATAAGACCATTTTACAATTTGGGCCCAAGTTAAAAGCAGAGCCTAAGGTGTAAATTATCGATAGTCCATATCTCGGAAACTATAAGAGATAATGCAATTTGGCAACCGGCAATGTAATTAGCATGCCGAATATTACTTGGAATGTGAATTGGAACGAAATCGCCAATAGATAAGACCATTTTACAATTTGGGCCCAAGTTAGAAGCAGAGCCTATGGTGTAAATTATCGATAGTCCATATCTCGGAAACTATAAGAGATAATGCAATTTGGCAACCGGCAATGTAATTAGCATGCCGAATATTACTTGGAATGTGAATTGGAACGAAATCGCCAATAGATAAGACCATTTTACAATTTGGGCCCAAGGTAGAAGCAGAGCCTAAGGTGTAAATTATCGATAGTCCATATCTCGGAAACTATAAGAGATAATGCAATTTGGCAACCGGCAATGTAATTAGCATGCCGAATATTACTTGGAATGTGAATTGGAACGAAATCGCCAATAGATAAGACCATTTTACAATTTGTGCCCAAGTTAGAAGCAGAGCCTAAGGTGTAAATTATCGATAGTCCATATCTCGGAAACTATAAGAGATAATGCAATTTTGCAACCGGCAATGTAATTAGCATGCCGAATATTACTTGGAATGTGAATTGGAACGAAATCGCCAATAGATAAGACCATTTTACAATTTGGGACCAAGTTAGAAGCAGAGCCTAAGGTGTAAATTATTGATAGTCCATATCTCGGAAACTATAAGAGATAATGCAATTTCGCAACCGGCAATGTAATTAGCATGCCGAATATCACTTGGAATGTGAATTGGGACGAAATCGCCAATAGATAAGACCATTTTACAATTTGGGCCCAAGTTAGAAGCAGAGACTAAGGTGTAAATTATCGATAGTCCATATCTCGGAAAATATAAGAGATAATGCAATTTGGCAACCGGCAATGTAATTAGCATGCCGAATATTACTTGGAATGTGAATTGCAACGAAATCGCCAATAGATAAGACCATTTTACAATTTGGGCCCAAGTTAGAAGCAGAGCCTAAGGTGTAAATTATCGATAGTCCATATCTCGGAAACTATAAGAGATAATGCAATTTGGCAACCGGCAATGTAATTAGCATGCCGAATATTACTTGTAATGTGAAATGGAACGAAATCGCCAATAGATAAGACCATTTTACAATTTGGGCCCAAGTTAGAAGCAGAGCCTAAGGTGTAAATTATTGATAGTCCATATCTCGGAAACTATAAGAGATAATGCAATTTCGCAACCGGCAATGTAATTAGAATGCCGAATATCACTTGGAATGTGAATTGGGACGAAATCGCCAATAGATAAGACCATTTTACAATTTGGGCCCAAGTTAGAAGCAGAGACTAAGGTGTAAATTATCGATAGTCCATATCTCGGAAAATATAAGAGATAATGCAATTTGGCAACCGGCAATGTAATTAGCATGCCGAATATTACTTGGAATGTGAATTGCAACGAAATCGCCAATAGATAAGACCATTTTACAATTTGGGCCCAAGTTAGAAGCAGAGCCTAAGGTGTAAATTATCGATAGTCCATATCTCGGAAACTATAAGAGATAATGCACTTTGGCAACCGGCAATGTAATTAGCATGCCGAATATTACTTGGAATGTGAATTGGAACGAAATCGCCAATAGATAAGACCATTTTACAATTTGGGCCCAAGTTAGAAGCAGAGCCTAAGGTGTAAATTATTGATAGTCCATATCTCGGAAACTATAAGAGATAATGCAATTTCGCAACCGGCAATGTAATTAGCATGCCGAATATCACTTGGAATGTGAATTGGGACGAAATCGCCAATAGATAAGACCATTTTACAATTTGGGCCCAAGTTAGAAGCAGAGCCTAAGGTGTAAATTATCGATAGTCCGTATCTCGGAAACTATAAGAGATA
The DNA here is from genome assembly GCF_030347505.1 of Rhynchophorus ferrugineus. NCBI lineage: Eukaryota > Metazoa > Arthropoda > Insecta > Coleoptera > Curculionidae > Rhynchophorus > Rhynchophorus ferrugineus. The sequence goes on from NW_027472868.1 coordinate 41,562, forward strand.
ATGCAATTTGGCAACCGGCAATGTAATTAGCATGCCGAATATTACTTGGAATGTGAATTGGAACGAAATCGCCAATAGATAAGACCATTTTACAATTTGGGCCCAAGTTAGAAGCAGAGCCTAAGGTGTAAATTATCGATAGTCCATATCTCGGAAACTATAAGAGATAATGCAATTTGGCAACCGGCAATGTAATTAGCATGCGGAATATTACTTGGAATGTGAATTGGAACGAAATTGCCAATAGATAAGACCATTTTACAATTTGGGCCCAAGTTAGAAGCAGAGCCTAAGGTGTAAATTATCGATAGTCCATATCTCGGAAACTATAAGAGATAATGCAATTTGGCAACCGGCAATGTAATTAGCATGCGGAATATTACTTGGAATGTGAATTGGAACGAAATTGCCAATAGATAAGACCATTTTACAATTTGGGCCCAAGTTAGAAGCAGAGCCTAAGGTGTAAATTATCGATAGTCCATATCTCGGAAACTATAAGAGATAATGCAATTTGGCAACCGGCAATGTAATTAGCATGCCGAATATTACTTGGAATGTGAATTGGAACGAAATCGCCAATAGATAAGACCATTTTACAATTTGGGCCCAAGTTAGAAGCAGAGCCTAAGGTGTAAATTATCGATAGTCCATATCTCGGAAACTATAAGAGACAATGCAATTTGGCAACCGGCAATGTAATTAGCATGCCGAATATTACTTGGAATGTGAATTGGAACGAAATCGCCAATAGATAAGACCATTTTACAATTTGGGCCCAAGTTAGAAGCAGAGCCTAAGGTGTAAATTATCGATAGTCCATATCTCGGAAACTATAAGAGATAATGCAATTTCGCAACCGGCAATGTAATTAGCATGCCGAATATTACTTGGAATGTGAATTGGAACGAAATCGCCAATAGATAAGACCATTTTACAATTTGGGCCCAAGTTAGAAGCAGAGCCTAAGGTGTGAATTATCGATAGTCCATATCTCGGAAACTATAAGAGATAATGCAATTTGGCAACCGGCAATGTAATTAGAATGCCGAATATTACTTGGAATGTGAATTGGAACGAAATCGCCAATAGATAAGACCATTTTACAATTTGGGCCCAAGTTAGAAGCAGAGCCTAAGGTGTAAATTATTGATAGTCCATATCTCGGAAACTATAAGAGATAATGCAATTTCGCAACCGGCAATCTAATTAGCATGCCGAATATCACTTGGAATGTGAATTGGGACGAAATCGCCAATAGATAAGACCATTTTACAATTTGGGCCCAAGTTAGAAGCAGAGCCTAAGGTGTAAATTATCGATAGTCCATATCTCGGAAACTATAAGAGATAATGCAATTTGGCAACCGGCAATGTAATTAGCATGCCGAATATTACTTGGAATGTGAATTGAAACGAAATCGCCAATAGATAAGACCATTTTACAATTTGGGCCCAAGTTAGAAGCAGAGCCTAAGGTGTAAATTATCGATAGTCCATATCTCGGAAACTATAAGAGATAATGCAAATTGGCAACCGGCAATGTAATTAGCATGCCGAATATTACTTGGAATGTGAATTGGAACGAAATCGCCAATAGATAAGACCATTTTACAATTTGGGCCCAAGTTAGAAGCAGAGCCTAAGGTGTAAATTATCGATAGTCCATATCTCGGAAACTATAAGAGATAATGCAATTTGGCAACCGGCAATGTAATTAGCATGCCGAATATTACTTGGAATGTGAATTGGAACGAAATCGCCAATAGATAAGACCATTTTACAATTTGGGCCCAAGGTAGAAGCAGAGCCTAAGGTGTAAATTATCGATAGTCCATATCTCGGAAACTATAAGAGATAATGCAATTTGGCAACCGGCAATGTAATTAGAATGCCGAATATTACTTGGAATGTGAATTGGAACGAAATCGCCAATAGATAAGACCATTTTACAATTTGGGCCCAAGTTAGAAGCAGAGCCTAAGGTGTAAATTATTGATAGTCCATATCTCGGAAACTATAAGAGATAATGCAATTTCGCAACCGGCAATCTAATTAGCATGCCGAATATCACTTGGAATGTGAATTGGGACGAAATCGCCAATAGATAAGACCATTTTACAATTTGGGCCCAAGTTAGAAGCAGAGCCTAAGGTGTAAATTATCGATAGTCCATATCTCGGAAACTATAAGAGATAATGCAATTTGGCAACCGGCAATGTAATTAGCATGCCGAATATTACTTGGAATGTGAATTGGAACGAAATCGCCAATAGATAAGACCATTTTACAATTTGGGCCCAAGTTAGAAGCAGAGCCTAAGGTGTAAATTATCGATAGTCCATATCTCGGAAACTATAAGAGATAATGCAAATTGGCAACCGGCAATGTAATTAGCATGCCGAATATTACTTGGAATGTGAATTGGAACGAAATCGCCAATAGATAAGACCATTTTACAATTTGGGCCCAAGTTAGAAGCAGAGCCTAAGGTGTAAATTATCGATAGTCCATATCTCGGAAACTATAAGAGATAATGCAATTTGGCAACCGGCAATGTAATTAGCATGCCGAATATTACTTGGAATGTGAATTGGAACGAAATCGCCAATAGATAAGACCATTTTACAATTTGGGCCCAAGGTAGAAGCAGAGCCTAAGGTGTAAATTATCGATAGTCCATATCTCGGAAACTATAAGAGATAATGCAATTTGGCAACCGGCAATGTAATTAGCATGCCGAATATTACTTGGAATGTGAATTGGAACGAAATCGCCAATAGATAAGACCATTTTACAATTTGGGACCAAGTTAGAAGCAGAGCCTAAGGTGTAAATTATTGATAGTCCATATCTCGGAAACTATAAGAGATAATGCAATTTCGCAACCGGCAATGTAATTAGCATGCCGAATATCACTTGGAATGTGAATTGGGACGAAATCGCCAATAGATAAGACCATTTTACAATTTGGGCCCAAGTTAGAAGCAGAGACTAAGGTGTAAATTATCGATAGTCCATATCTCGGAAAATATAAGAGATAATGCAATTTGGCAACCGGCAATGTAATTAGCATGCCGAATATTACTTGGAATGTGAATTGCAACGAAATCGCCAATAGATAAGACCATTTTACAATTTGGGCCCAAGTTAGAAGCAGAGCCTAAGGTGTAAATTATCGATAGTCCATATCTCGGAAACTATAAGAGATAATGCAATTTGGCAACCGGCAATGTAATTAGCATGCCGAATATTACTTGGAATGTGAATTGGAACGAAATCGCCAATAGATAAGACCATTTTACAATTTGGGCCCAAGTTAGAAGCAGAGCCTAAGGTGTAAATTATTGATAGTCCATATCTCGGAAACTATAAGAGATAATGCAATTTCGCAACCGGCAATGTAATTAGCATGCCGAATATCACTTGGAATGTGAATTGGGACGAAATCGCCAATAGATAAGACCATTTTACAATTTGGGCCCAAGTTAGAAGCAGAGCCTAAGGTGTAAATTATCGATAGTCCGTATCTCGGAAACTATAAGAGATAATGCAATTTGGCAACCGGCAATGTAATTAGCATGCCGAATATTACTTGGAATGTGAATTGGAACGAAATCGCCAATAGATAAGACTATTTTACAATTTGGGCCCAAGTTAGAAGCAGAGCCTAAGGTGTAAATTATCGATAGTCCATATCTCGGAAACTATAAGAGATAATGCAATTTCGCAACCGGCAATGTAATTAGCATGCCGAATATCACTTGGAATGTGAATTGGGACGAAATCGCCAATAGATAAGACCATTTTACAATTTGGGCCCAAGTTAGAAGCAGAGCCTAAGGTGTAAATTATCGATAGTCCATATCTCGGAAACTATAAGAGATAATGCAATTTGGCAACCGGCAATATAATTAGCATGCCGAATATTACTTGGAATGTGAATTGGAACGAAATCGCCAATAGATAAGACCATTTTACAATTTGGGCCCAAGTTAGAAGCCGAGCCTATGGTGTAAATTATCGATAGTCCATATCTCGGAAACTATAAGAGATAATGCAATTTGGCAACCGGCAGTGTAATTAGCATGCCGAATATTACTTGGAATGTGAATTGGAACGAAATCGCCAATAGATAAGACCATTTTACAATTTGGGCCCAAGTTAGAAGCAGAGCCTAAGGTGTAAATTATCGATAGTCCATATCTCGGAAACTATAAGAGATAATGCAATTTGGCAACCGGCAATGTAATTAGCATGCCGAATATTACTTGGAATGTGAATTGGAACGAAATCGCCAATAGATAAGACCATTTTACAATTTGGGCCCAAGTTAGAAGCAGAGCCTAAGGTGTAAATTATCGATAGTCCATATCTCGGAAACTATAAGAGATAATGCAATTTGGCAACCGGCAATGTAATTAGCATGCCGAATATTACTTGGAATGTGAATTGGAACGAAATCGCCAATAGATAAGACCATTTTACAATTTGGGACCAAGTTAGAAGCAGAGCCTAAGGTGTAAATTATTGATAGTCCATATCTCGGAAACTATAAGAGATAATGCAATTTCGCAACCGGCAATGTAATTAGCATGCCGAATATCACTTGGAATGTGAATTGGGACGAAATCGCCAATAGATAAGACCATTTTACAATTTGGGCCCAAGTTAGAAGCAGAGACTAAGGTGTAAATTATCGATAGTCCATATCTCGGAAACTATAAGAGATAATGCAATTTGGCAACCGGCAATGTAATTAGCATGCCGAATATTACTTGGAATGTGAATTGCAACGAAATCGCCAATAGATAAGACCATTTTACAATTTGGGCCCAAGTTAGAAGCAGAGCCTAAGGTGTGAATTATCGATAGTCCATATCTCGGAAACTATAAGAGATAATGCAATTTGGCAACCGGCAATGTAATTAGCATGCCGAATATTACTTGGAATGTGAATTGGAACGAAATCGCCAATAGATAAGACCATTTTACAATTTGGGCCCAAGTTAGAAGCAGAGCCTAAGGTGTAAATTATTGATAGTCCATATCTCGGAAACTATAAGAGATAATGCAATTTCGCAACCGGCAATGTAATTAGCATGCCGAATATCACTTGGAATGTGAATTGGGACGAAATCGCCAATAGATAAGACCATTTTACAATTTGGGCCCAAGTTAGAAGCAGAGCCTAAGGTGTAAATTATCGATAGTCCATATCTCGGAAACTATAAGAGATAATGCAATTTGGCAACCGGCAATGTAATTAGCATGCCGAATATTACTTGGAATGTGAATTGGAACGAAATCGCCAATAGATAAGACCATTTTACAATTTGGGCCCAAGTTAGAAGCAGAGCCTAAGGTGTAAATTATCGATAGTCCATATCTCGGAAACTATAAGAGATAATGCAAATTGGCAACCGGCAATGTAATTAGCATGCCGAATATTACTTGGAATGTGAATTGGAACGAAATCGCCAATAGATAAGACCATTTTACAATTTGGGCCCAAGTTAGAAGCAGAGCCTAAGGTGTAAATTATCGATAGTCCATATCTCGGAAACTATAAGAGATAATGCAATTTGGCAACCGGCAATGTAATTAGCATGCCGAATATTACTTGGAATGTGAATTGGAACGAAATCGCCAATAGATAAGACCATTTTACAATTTGGGCCCAAGTTAGAAGCAGAGCCTAAGGTGTAAATTATCGATAGTCCATATCTCGGAAACTATAAGAGATAATGCAATTTGGCAACCGGCAATGTAATTAGCATGCCGAATATTACTTGGAATGTGAATTGGAACGAAATCGCCAATAGATAAGACCATTTTACAATTTGGGCCCAAGTTAGAAGCAGAGCCTATGGTGTAAATTATCGATAGTCCATATCTCGGAAACTATAAGAGATAATGCAATTTGGCAACCGGCAATATAATTAGCATGCCGAATATTACTTGGAATGTGAATTGGAACGAAATCGCCAATAGATAAGACCATTTTACAATTTGGGCCCAAGTTAAAAGCAGAGCCTAAGGTGTAAATTATCGATAGTCCATATCTCGGAAACTATAAGAGATAATGCAATTTGGCAACCGGCAATGTAATTAGCATGCCGAATATTACTTGGAATGTGAATTGGAACGAAATCGCCAATAGATAAGACCATTTTACAATTTGGGCCCAAGTTAGAAGCAGAGCCTATGGTGTAAATTATCGATAGTCCATATCTCGGAAACTATAAGAGATAATGCAATTTGGCAACCGGCAATGTAATTAGCATGCCGAATATTACTTGGAATGTGAATTGGAACGAAATCGCCAATAGATAAGACCATTTTACAATTTGGGCCCAAGGTAGAAGCAGAGCCTAAGGTGTAAATTATCGATAGTCCATATCTCGGAAACTATAAGAGATAATGCAATTTGGCAACCGGCAATGTAATTAACATGCCGAATATTACTTGGAATGTGAATTGGAACGAAATCGCCAATAGATAAGACCATTTTACAATTTGTGCCCAAGTTAGAAGCAGAGCCTAAGGTGTAAATTATCGATAGTCCATATCTCGGAAACTATAAGACATAATGCAATTTTGCAACCGGCAATGTAATTAGCATGCCGAATATTACTTGGAATGTGAATTGGAACGAAATCGCCAATAGATAAGACCATTTTACAATTTGGGACCAAGTTAGAAGCAGAGCCTAAGGTGTAAATTATTGATAGTCCATATCTCGGAAACTATAAGAGATAATGCAATTTCGCAACCGGCAATGTAATTAGCATGCCGAATATCACTTGGAATGTGAATTGGGACGAAATCGCCAATAGATAAGACCATTTTACAATTTGGGCCCAAGTTAGAAGCAGAGACTAAGGTGTAAATTATCGATAGTCCATATCTCGGAAAATATAAGAGATAATGCAATTTGGCAACCGGCAATGTAATTAGCATGCCGAATATTACTTGGAATGTGAATTGCAACGAAATCGCCAATAGATAAGACCATTTTACAATTTGGGCCCAAGTTAGAAGCAGAGCCTAAGGTGTAAATTATCGATAGTCCATATCTCGGAAACTATAAGAGATAATGCAATTTGGCAACCGGCAATGTAATTAGCATGCCGAATATTACTTGGAATGTGAAATGGAACGAAATCGCCAATAGATAAGACCATTTTACAATTTGGGCCCAAGTTAGAAGCAGAGCCTAAGGTGTAAATTATTGATAGTCCATATCTCGGAAACTATAAGAGATAATGCAATTTCGCAACCGGCAATGTAATTAGAATGCCGAATATCACTTGGAATGTGAATTGGGACGAAATCGCCAATAGATAAGACCATTTTACAATTTGGGCCCAAGTTAGAAGCAGAGACTAAGGTGTAAATTATCGATAGTCCATATCTCGGAAAATATAAGAGATAATGCAATTTGGCAACCGGCAATGTAATTAGCATGCCGAATATTACTTGGAATGTGAATTGCAACGAAATCGCCAATAGATAAGACCATTTTACAATTTGGGCCCAAGTTAGAAGCAGAGCCTAAGGTGTAAATTATCGATAGTCCATATCTCGGAAACTATAAGAGATAATGCAATTTGGCAACCGGCAATGTAATTAGCATGCCGAATATTACTTGGAATGTGAATTGGAACGAAATCGCCAATAGATAAGACCATTTTACAATTTGGGCCCAAGTTAGAAGCAGAGCCTAAGGTGTAAATTATTGATAGTCCATATCTCGGAAACTATAAGAGATAATGCAATTTCGCAACCGGCAATGTAATTAGCATGCCGAATATCACTTGGAATGTGAATTGGGACGAAATCGCCAATAGATAAGACCATTTTACAATTTGGGCCCAAGTTAGAAGCAGAGCCTAAGGTGTAAATTATCGATAGTCCGTATCTCGGAAACTATAAGAGATAATGCAATTTGGCAACCGGCAATGTAATTAGCATGCCGAATATTACTTGGAATGTGAATTGGAACGAAATCGCCAATAGATAAGACTATTTTACAATTTGGGCCCAAGTTAGAAGCAGAGCCTAAGGTGTAAATTATCGATAGTCCATATCTCGGAAACTATAAGAGATAATGCAATTTCGCAACCGGCAATGTAATTAGCATGCCGAATATCACTTGGAATGTGAATTGGGACGAAATCGCCAATAGATAAGACCATTTTACAATTTGGGCCCAAGTTAGAAGCAGAGCCTAAGGTGTAAATTATCGATAGTCCATATCTCGGAAACTATAAGAGATAATGCAATTTGGCAACCGGCAATATAATTAGCATGCCGAATATTACTTGGAATGTGAATTGGAACGAAATCGCCAATAGATAAGACCATTTTACAATTTGGGCCCAAGTTAGAAGCAGAGCCTAAGGTGTAAATTATCGATAGTCCATATCTCGGAAACTATAAGAGATAATGCAATTTGGCAACCGGCAATGTAATTAGCATGCCGAATATTACTTGGAATGTGAATTGGAACGAAATCGCCAATAGATAAGACCATTTTACAATATGTTCGTCCATCGATCCAAGGTCGAAGCAGAGCCTAAGGTGTAAATTATCGATAGTCCATATCTCGGAAACTATAAGAGATAATGCAATTTGGCAACCGGCAATATAATTAGCATGCCGAATATTACTTGGAATGTGAATTGGAACGAAATCGCCAATAGATAAGACCATTTTACAATTTGGGCCCAAGTTAGAAGCCGAGCCTATGGTGTAAATTATCGATAGTCCATATCTCGGAAACTATAAGAGATAATGCAATTTGGCAACCGGCAATGTAATTAGCATGCCGAATGTTACTTGGAATGTGAATTGGAACGAAATCGCCAATAGATAAGACCATTTTACAATAGGTTCCCAAGGTAGAAGCAGAGCCTAAGGTGTAAATTATCGATAGTCCATATCTCGGAAACTATAAGAGATAATGCAATTTGGCAACCGGCAATGTAATTAGCATGCCGAATATTACTTGGAATGTGAATTGGAACGAAATCGCCAATAGATAAGACCATTTTACAATTTGGGCCCAAGTTAGAAGCAGAGCCTAAGGTGTAAATTATCGATAGTCCATATCTCGGAAACTATAAGAGATAATGCAATTTGGCAACCGGCAATGTAATTAGCATGCCGAATATTACTTGGAATGTGAATTGGAACGAAATCGCCAATAGATAAGACCATTTTACAATTTGGGACCAAGTTACAAGCAGAGCCTAAGGTGTAAATTATTGATAGTCCATATCTCGGAAACTATAAGAGATAATGCAATTTCGCAACCGGCAATGTAATTAGCATGCCGAATATCACTTGGAATGTGAATTGGGACGAAATCGCCAATAGATAAGACCATTTTACAATTTGGGCCCAAGTTAGAAGCAGAGACTAAGGTGTAAATTATCGATAGTCCATATCTCGGAAAATATAAGAGATAATGCAATTTGGCAACCGGCAATGTAATTAGCATGCCGAATATTACTTGGAATGTGAATTGCAACGAAATCTCCAATAGATAAGACCATTTTACAATTTGGGCCCAAGTTAGAAGCAGAGCCTAAGGTGTAAATTATCGATAGTCCATATCTCGGAAACTATAAGAGATAATGCAATTTGGCAACCGGCAATGTAATTAGCATGCCGAATATTACTTGGAATGTGAATTGGAACGAAATCGCCAATAGATAAGACCATTTTACAATTTGGGCCCAAGTTAGAAGCAGAGCCTAAGGTGTAAATTATTGATAGTCCATATCTCGGAAACTATAAGAGATAATGCAATTTCGCAACCGGCAATGTAATTAGCATGCCGAATATCACTTGGAATGTGAATTGGGACGAAATCGCCAATAGATAAGACCATTTTACAATTTGGGCCCAAGTTAGAAGCAGAGCCTAAGGTGTAAATTATCGATAGTCCATATCTCGGAAACTATAAGAGATAATGCAATTTGGCAACCGGCAATGTAATTAGCATGCCGAATATTACTTGGAATGTGAATTGGAACGAAATCGCCAATAGATAAGACCATTTTACAATTTGGGCCCAAGTTAGAAGCAGAGCCTAAGGTGTAAATTATCGATAGTCCATATCTCGGAAACTATAAGAGATAATGCAATTTGGCAACCGGCAATGTAATTAGCATGCCGAATATTACTTGGAATGTGAATTGGAACGAAATCGCCAATAGATAAGACCATTTTACAATTTGGGCCCAAGTTAGAAGCAGAGCCTAAGGTGTAAATTATCGATAGTCCATATCTCGGAAACTATAAGAGATAATGCAAATTGGTAACCGGCAATGTAATTAGCATGCCGAATATTACTTGGAATGTGAATTGGAACGAAATCGCCAATAGATAAGACCATTTTACAATTTGGGCCCAAGTTAGAAGCAGAGCCTAAGGTGTAAATTATCGATAGTCCATATCTCGGAAACTATAAGAGATAATGCAATTTGGCAACCGGCAATGTAATTAGCATGCCGAATATTACTTGGAATGTGAATTGGAACGAAATCGCCAATAGATAAGACCATTTTACAATTTGGGCCCAAGTTAGAAGCAGAGCCTAAGGTGTAAATTATCGATAGTCCATATCTCGGAAACTATAAGAGATAATGCTATTTGGCAACCGGCAATGTAATTAGCATGCCGAATATTACTTGGAATGTGAATTGGAACGAAATCGCCAATAGATAAGACCATTTTACAATTTGGGCCCAAGTTAGAAGCAGAGCCTATGGTGTAAATTATCGATAGTCCATATCTCGGAAACTATAAGAGATAATGCAATTTGGCAACCGGCAATATAATTAGCATGCCGAATATTACTTGGAATGTGAATTGGAACGAAATCGCCAATAGATAAGACCATTTTACAATTTGGGCCCAAGTTAGAAGCAGAGCCTAAGGTGTAAATTATCGATAGTCCATATCTCGGAAACTATAAGAGATAATGCAATTTGGCAACCGGCAATGTAATTAGCATGCCGAATATTACTTGGAATGTGAATTGGAACGAAATCGCCAATAGATAAGACCATTTTACAATTTGGGCCCAAGTTAGAAGCAGAGCCTAAGGTGTAAATTATCGATAGTCCATATCTCGGAAACTATAAGAGATAATGCAATTTGGCAACCGGCAATGTAATTAGCATGCCGAATATTACTTGGAATGTGAATTGGAACGAAATCGCCAATATGTAAGACCATTTTACAATTTGGGCCCAAGTTAGAAGCAGAGCCTAAGGTGTAAATTATCGATAGTCCATATCTCGAAAACTATAAGAGATAATTCAATTTGGCAACCGGCAATGTAATTAGCATGCCGAATGTTACTTGGAATGTGAATTGGAACGAAATCGCCAATAGATAAGACCATTTTACAATTTGGGCCCAAGTTAGAAGCAGAGCCTAAGGTGTAAATTATCGATAGTCCATATCTCGGAAACTATAAGAGATAATGCAATTTGGCAACCGGCAATGTAATTATCATGCCGAATATTACTTGGAATGTGAATTGGAACGAAATCGCCAATAGATAAGACCATTTTACAATTTGGGAGCAAGTTAGAAGCAGAGCCTAAGGTGTAAATTATCGATAGTCCATATCTCGGAAACTATAAGAGATAATGCAATTTGGCAACCGGCAATGTAATTATCATGCCGAATATTACTTGGAATGTGAATTGGAACGAAATCGCCAATAAATAAGACCATTTTACAATTTGGGCCCAAGTTAGAAGCAGAGCCTATGGTGTAAATTATCGATAGTCCATATCTCGGAAACTATAAGAGATAATGCAATTTGGCAACCGGCAATGTAATTAGCATGCCGAATATTACTTGGAATGTGAATTGCAACGAAATCGCCAATAGATAAGACCATTTTACAATTTGGGCCCAAGTTAGAAGCAGAGCCTAAGGTGTAAATTATCGATAGTCCATATCTCGGAAACTATAAGAGATAATGCAATTTGGCAACCGGCAATGTAATTAGCATGCCGAATATTACTTGGAATGTGAATTGGAACGAAATCGCCAATAGATAAGACCATTTTACAATTTGGGCCCAAGTTAGAAGCAGAGCCTAAGGTGTAAATTATCGATAGTCCATATCTCGGAAACTATAAGAGATAATGCAATTTGGCAACCGGCAATGTAATTAGCATGCCGAATATTACTTGGAATGTGAATTGGAACGAAATCGCCAATAGATAAGACCATTTTACAATTTGGGCCCAAGTTAGAAACAGAGCCTAAGGTGTAAATTATCGATAGCCCATATCTCGGAAACTATAAGAGATAATGCAATTTGGCAACCGGCAATGTAATTAGCATGCCGAATATTACTTGGAATGTGAATTGGAACGAAATCGCCAATAGATAAGACCATTTTACAATTTGGGCCCAAGTTAGAAGCAGAGCCTAAGGTGTAAATTATCGATAGTCCATATCTCGGAAACTATAAGAGATAATGCAATTTGGCAACCGGCAATGTAATTAGCATGCCGAATATTACTTGGAATGTGAATTGGAACGAAATCGCCAATAGGTAAGACCATTTTACAATTTGGGCCCAAGTTAGTAGCAGAGCCTAAGGTGTAAATTATCGATAGTCCATATCTCGGAAACTATAAGAGATAATTCAATTTGGCAACCGGCAATGTAATTAGCATGCCGAATATTACTTGGAATGTGAATTGGAACGAAATCGCCAATAGATAAGACCATTTTACAATTTGGGCCCAAGTTAAAAGCAGAGCCTAAGGTGTAAATTATCGATAGTCCATATCTCGGAAACCATAAGAGATAATGCAATTTGGCAACCGGCAATGTAATTAGCATGCCGAATATTACTTGGACTGTGAATTGGAACGAAATCGCCAATAGATAAGACCATTTTACAATTTGGGAGCAAGTTAGAAGCAGAGCCTAAGGTGTAAATTATCGATAGTCCATATCTCGGAAACTATAAGAGATAATGCAATTTGGCAACCGGCAATGTAATTAGCATGCCGAATATTACTTGGAATGTGAATTGGAACGAAATCGCCAATAGATAAGACCATTTTACAATTTGGGCCCAAGTTAGAAGCAGAGCATATGGTGTAAATTATCGATAGTCCATATCTCGGAAACTATAAGAGATAATGCAATTTGGCTACCGGCAATGTAATTAGCATGCCGAATATTACTTGGAATGTAAATTGGAACGAAATCGCCAATAGATAAGACCATTTTACAATTTGGGCCCAAGTTAGAAGCAGAGCCTAAGGTGTAAATTATCGATAGTCCATATCTCGGAAACTATAAGAGATAATGCAATTTGGCAACCGGCAATGTAATTAGCATGCCGAATATTACTTGGAATGTGAATTGGAACGAAATCGCCAATAGATAAGACCATTTTACAATTTGGGCCCAAGTTAGAAGCAGAGCCTAAGGTGTAAATTATCGATAGTCCATATCTCGGAAACTATAAGAGATAATGCAATTTGGCAACCGGCAATGTAATTAGCATGCCGAATATTACTTGGAATGTGAATTGGAACGAAATCGCCAATAGATAAGACCATTTTACAATTTGGGCCCAAGTTAGAAGCAGAGCCTAAGGTGTAAATTATTGATAGTCCATATCTCGGAAACTATAAGAGATAATGCAATTTCGCAACCGGCAATGTAATTAGCATGCCGAATATCACTTGGAATGGGAATTGGGACGAAATCGCCAATAGATAAGACCATTTTACAATTTGGGCCCAAGTTAGAAGCAGAGCCTAAGGTGTAAATTATCGATAGTCCATATCTCGGAAACTATAAGAGATAATGCAATTTGGCAACCGGCAATGTAATTAGCATGCCGAATATTACTTGGAATGTGAATTGGAACGAAATCGCCAATAGAAAAGACCATTTTACAATTTGGGCCCAAGTTAGAAGCAGAGCCTAAGGTGTAAATTATCGATAGTCCATATCTCGGAAACTATAAGAGATAATGCAATTTCGCAACCGGCAATGTAATTAGCATGCCGAATATTACTTGGAGTGTGAATTGGAACGAAATCGCCAATAGATAAGACCATTTTACAATTTGGGCCCAAGTTAGAAGCAGAGCCTAAGGTGTAAATTATCGATAGTCCATATCTCGGAAACTATAAGAGATAATGCAATTTGGCAACCGGCTATGTAATTAGCATGCCGAATATTACTTGGAATGTGAATTGGAACGAAATCGCCAATAGATAAGACCATTTTACAATTTGGGCCCAAGTTAGAAACAGAGCCTAAGGTGTAAATTATCGATAGTCCATATCTCGGAAACTATAAGAGATAATGCAATTTGGCAACCGGCAATGTAATTAGCATGCCGAATATTACTTGGAATGTGAATTGGAACGAAATCGCCAATAGATAAGACCGTTTTACAATTTGGGCCCAAGTTAGAAGCAGAGCCTAAGGTGTAAATTATCGATAGTCCATATCTCGGAAACTATAAGAGATAATGCAATTTGGCAACCGGCAATGTAATTAGCATGCCGAATATTACTTGGAATGTGAATTGCAACGAAATCGCCAATAGATAAGACCATTTTACAATTTGGGCCCAAGTTAGAAGCAGAGCCTAAGGTGTAAATTATCGATAGTCCATATCTCGGAAACTATAAGAGATAATGCAATTTGGCAACCGGCAATGTAATTAGCATGCCGAATATTACTTGGAATGTGAATTGGAACGAAATCGCCAATAGATAAGACCATTTTACAATTTGGGCCCAAGTTAGAAGCAGAGCCTAAGGTGTAAATTATTGATAGTCCATATCTCGGAAACTATAAGAGATAATGCAATTTCGCAACCGGCAATGTAATTAGCATGCCGAATATCACTTGGAATGTGAATTGGGACGAAATCGCCAATAGATAAGACCATTTTACAATTTGGGCCCAAGTTAGAAGCAGAGCCTAAGGTGTAAATTATCGATAGTCCATATCTCGGAAACTATAAGAGATAATGCAATTTGGCAACCGGCAATGTAATTAGCATGCCGAATATTACTTGGAATGTGAATTGGAACGAAATCGCCAATAGGTAAGACCATTTTACAATTTGGGCCCAAGTTAGAAGCAGAGCCTAAGGTGTAAATTATCGATAGTCCATATCTCGGAAACTATAAGAGATAATTCAATTTGGCAACCGGCAATGTAATTAGCATGCCGAATATTACTTGGAATGTGAATTGGAACGAAATCGCCAATAGATAAGACCATTTTACAATTTGGGCCCAAGTTAGAAGCAGAGCCTAAGGTGTAAATTATCGATAGTCCATATCTCGGAAACTATAAGAGATAATGCAATTTGGCAACCGGCAATGTAATTAGCATGCCGAATATTACTTGGAATGTGAATTCGAACGAAATCGCCAATAGATAAGACCATTTTACAATTTGTGCCCAAGTTAGAAGCAGAGCCTAAGGTGTAAATTATCGATAGTCCATATCTCGGAAACTATAAGAGATAATGCAATTTGGCAACCGGCAATGTAATTAGCATGCCGAATATTACTTGGAATGTGAATTGGAACGAAATCGCCAATAGATAAGACCATTTTACAATTTGGGCCCAAGTTAGAAACAGAGCCTAAGGTGTAAATTATCGATAGCCCATATCTCGGAAACTATAAGAGATAATGCAATTTGGCAACCGGCAATGTAATTAGCATGCCGAATATTACTTGGAATGTGAATTGGAACGAAATCGCCAATAGATAAGACCATTTTACAATTTGGGCCCAAGTTAGAAGCAGAGCCTAAGGTGTAAATTATCGATAGTCCATATCTCGGAAACTATAAGAGATAATGCAATTTGGCAACCGGCAATGTAATTAGCAT
The DNA here is from genome assembly GCF_030347505.1 of Rhynchophorus ferrugineus. Lineage (NCBI taxonomy): Eukaryota > Metazoa > Arthropoda > Insecta > Coleoptera > Curculionidae > Rhynchophorus > Rhynchophorus ferrugineus. The sequence continues at coordinate 57,491 of NW_027472868.1, forward strand.
GCCGAATATTACTTGGAATGTGAATTGGAACGAAATCGCCAATAGGTAAGACCATTTTACAATTTGGGCCCAAGTTAGTAGCAGAGCCTAAGGTGTAAATTATCGATAGTCCATATCTCGGAAACTATAAGAGATAATTCAATTTGGCAACCGGCAATGTAATTAGCATGCCGAATATTACTTGGAATGTGAATTGGAACGAAATCGCCAATAGATAAGACCATTTTACAATTTGGGCCCAAGTTAAAAGCAGAGCCTAAGGTGTAAATTATCGATAGTCCATATCTCGGAAACCATAAGAGATAATGCAATTTGGCAACCGGCAATGTAATTAGCATGCCGAATATTACTTGGAATGTGAATTGGAACGAAATCGCCAATAGATAAGACCATTTTACAATTTGGGAGCAAGTTAGAAGCAGAGCCTAAGGTGTAAATTATCGATAGTCCATATCTCGGAAACTATAAGAGATAATGCAATTTGGCAACCGGCAATGTAATTAGCATGCCGAATATTACTTGGAATGTGAATTGGTACGAAATCGCCAATAGATAAGACCATTTTACAATTTGGGCCCAAGTTAGAAGCAGAGCCTATGGTGTAAATTATCGATAGTCCATATCTCGGAAACTATAAGAGATAATGCAATTTGGCTACCGGCAATGTAATTAGCATGCCGAATATTACTTGGAATGTAAATTGGAACGAAATCGCCAATAGATAAGACCATTTTACAATTTGGGCCCAAGTTAGAAGCAGAGCCTAAGGTGTAAATTATCGATAGTCCATATCTCGGAAACTATAAGAGATAATGCAATTTGGCAACCGGCAATGTAATTAGCATGCCGAATATTACTTGGAATGTGAATTGGAACGAAATCGCCAATAGATAAGACCATTTTACAATTTGGGCCCAAGTTAGAAGCAGAGCCTAAGGTGTAAATTATCGATAGTCCATATCTCGGAAACTATAAGAGATAATGCAATTTGGCAACCGGCAATGTAATTAGCATGCCGAATATTACTTGGAATGTGAATTGGAACGAAATCGCCAATAGATAAGACCATTTTACAATTTGGGCCCAAGTTAGAAGCAGAGCCTAAGGTGTAAATTATTGATAGTCCATATCTCGGAAACTATAAGAGATAATGCAATTTCGCAACCGGCAATGTAATTAGCATGCCGAATATCACTTGGAATGTGAATTGGGACGAAATCGCCAATAGATAAGACCATTTTACAATTTGGGCCCAAGTTAGAAGCAGAGCCTAAGGTGTAAATTATCGATAGTCCATATCTCGGAAACTATAAGAGATAATGCAATTTGGCAACCGGCAATGTAATTAGCATGCCGAATATTACTTGGAATGTGAATTGGAACGAAATCGCCAATAGAAAAGACCATTTTACAATTTGGGCCCAAGTTAGAAGCAGAGCCTAAGGTGTAAATTATCGATAGTCCATATCTCGGAAACTATAAGAGATAATGCAATTTCGCAACCGGCAATGTAATTAGCATGCCGAATATTACTTGGAGTGTGAATTGGAACGAAATCGCCAATAGATAAGACCATTTTACAATTTGGGCCCAAGTTAGAAGCAGAGCCTAAGGTGTAAATTATCGATAGTCCATATCTCGGAAACTATAAGAGATAATGCAATTTGGCAACCGGCTATGTAATTAGCATGCCGAATATTACTTGGAATGTGAATTGGAACGAAATCGCCAATAGATAAGACCATTTTACAATTTGGGCCCAAGTTAGAAACAGAGCCTAAGGTGTAAATTATCGATAGTCCATATCTCGGAAACTATAAGAGATAATGCAATTTGGCAACCGGCAATGTAATTAGCATGCCGAATATTACTTGGAATGTGAATTGGAACGAAATCGCCAATAGATAAGACCATTTTACAATTTGGGCCCAAGTTAGAAGCAGAGCCTAAGGTGTAAATTATCGATAGTCCATATCTCGGAAACTATAAGAGATAATGCAATTTGGCAACCGGCAATGTAATTAGCATGCCGAATATTACTTGGAATGTGAATTGCAACGAAATCGCCAATAGATAAGACCATTTTACAATTTGGGCCCAAGTTAGAAGCAGAGCCTAAGGTGTAAATTATCGATAGTCCATATCTCGGAAACTATAAGAGATAATGCAATTTGGCAACCGGCAATGTAATTAGCATGCCGAATATTACTTGGAATGTGAATTGGAACGAAATCGCCAATAGATAAGACCATTTTACAATTTGGGCCCAAGTTAGAAGCAGAGCCTAAGGTGTAAATTATTGATAGTCCATATCTCGGAAACTATAAGAGATAATGCAATTTCGCAACCTGCAATGTAATTAGCATGCCGAATATCACTTGGAATGTGAATTGGGACGAAATCGCCAATAGATAAGACCATTTTACAATTTGGGCCCAAGTTAGAAGCAGAGCCTAAGGTGTAAATTATCGATAGTCCATATCTCGGAAACTATAAGAGATAATGCAATTTGGCAACCGGCAATGTAATTAGCATGCCGAATATTACTTGGAATGTGAATTGGAACGAAATCGCCAATAGGTAAGACCATTTTACAATTTGGGCCCAAGTTAGAAGCAGAGCCTAAGGTGTAAATTATCGATAGTCCATATCTCGGAAACTATAAGAGATAATTCAATTTGGCAACCGGCAATGTAATTAGCATGCCGAATATTACTTGGAATGTGAATTGGAACGAAATCGCCAATAGATAAGACCATTTTACAATTTGGGCCCAAGTTAGAAGCAGAGCCTAAGGTGTAAATTATCGATAGTCCATATCTCGGAAACTATAAGAGATAATGCAATTTGGCAACCGGCAATGTAATTAGCATGCCGAATATTACTTGGAATGTGAATTCGAACGAAATCGCCAATAGATAAGACCATTTTACAATTTGTGCCCAAGTTAGAAGCAGAGCCTAAGGTGTAAATTATCGATAGTCCATATCTCGGAAACTATAAGAGATAATGCAATTTGGCAACCGGCAATGTAATTAGCATGCCGAATATTACTTGGAATGTGAGTTGGAACGAAATCGCCAAAAGATAAGACCATTTTACAATTTGGGCCCAAGTTAGAAGCAGAGCCTATGGTGTAAATTATCAATAGTCCATATCTCGGAAACTATAAGAGATAATGCAATTTGGCAACCGGCAATGTAATTAGCATGCCGAATATTACTTGGAATGTGAATTGGAACGAAATCGCCAATAGGTAAGACCATTTTACAATTTGGGCCCAAATTAGAAGCAGAGCCTAAGGTGTAAATTATCGATAGTCCATATCTCGGAAAATATAAGAGATAATGCAATTTGGCAACCGGCAATGTAATTAGCATGCCGAATATTACTTGGAATGTGAATTGGAACGAAATCGCCAATAGATAAGACCATTTTACAATTTGGGCCCAAGTTAGAAGCAGAGCCTAAGGTGTAAATTATCGATAGTCCATATCTCGGAAAATATAAGAGATAATGCAATTTCGCAACCGGCAATGTAATTAGCATGCCGAATATTACTTGGAGTGTGAATTGGAACGAAATCGCCAATAGATAAGACCATTTTACAATTTGGGCCCAAGTTAGAAGCAGAGCCTAAGGTGTAAATTATCGATAGTCCATATCTCGGAAACTATAAGAGATAATGCAATTTGGCAACCGGCAATGTAATTAGCATGCCGAATATTACTTGGAATGTGAATTGGAACGAAATCGCCAATAGATAAGACCATTTTACAATTTGGGCCCAAGTTAGAAACAGAGCCTAAGGTGTAAATTATCGATAGTCCATATCTCGGAAACTATAAGAGATAATGCAATTTGGCAACCGGCAATGTAATTAGCATGCCGAATATTACTTGGAATGTGAATTGGAACGAAATCGCCAATAGATAAGACCATTTTACAATTTGGGCCCAAGTTAGAAGCAGAGCCTAAGGTGTAAATTATCGATAGTCCATATCTCGGAAACTATAAGAGATAATGCAATTTGGCAACCGGCAATGTAATTAGCATGCCGAATATTACTTGGAATGTGAATTGCAACGAAATCGCCAATAGATAAGACCATTTTACAATTTGGGCCCAAGTTAGAAGCAGAGCCTATGGTGTAAATTATCGATAGTCCATATCTCGGAAACTATAAGAGATAATGCAATTTGGCAACCGGCAATGTAATTAGCATGCCGAATATTACTTGGAATGTGAATTGGAACGAAATCGCCAATAGATAAGACCATTTTACAATTTGGGCCCAAGTTAGAAGCAGAGCCTAAGGTGTAAATTATTGATTGTCCATATCTCGGAAACTATAAGAGATAATGCAATTTCGCAACCGGCAATGTAATTAGCATGCCGAATATCACTTGGAATGTGAATTGGGACGAAATCGCCAATAGATAAGACCATTTTACAATTTGGGCCCAAGTTAGAAGCAGAGCCTAAGGTGTAAATTATCGATAGTCCATATCTCGGAAACTATAAGAGATAATGCAATTTGGCAACCGGCAATGTAATTAGCATACCGAATATTACTTGGAATGTGAATTGGAACGAAATCGCCAATAGGTAAGACCATTTTACAATTTGGGCCCAAGTTAGAAGCAGAGCCTAAGGTGTAAATTATCGATAGTCCATATCTCGGAAACTATAAGAGATAATTCAATTTGGCAACCGGCAATGTAATTAGCATGCCGAATATTACTTGGAATGTGAATTGGAACGAAATCGCCAATAGATAAGACCATTTTACAATTTGGGCCCAAGTTAGAAGCAGAGCCTAAGGTGTAAATTATCGATAGTCCATATCTCGGAAACTATAAGAGATAATGCAATTTGGCAACCGGCAATGTAATTAGCATGCCGAATATTACTTGGAATGTGAATTGGAACGAAATCGCCAATAGATAAGACCATTTTACAATTTGGGCCCAAGTTAGAAGCAGAGCCTAAGGTGTAAATTATCGATAGTCCATATCTCGGAAACTATAAGAGATAATGCAATTTGGCAATCGGCAATGTAATTAGCATGCCGAATATTACTTGGAATGTGAATTGGAACGAAATCGCCAAAAGATAAGACCATTTTACAATTTGGGCCCAAGTTAGAAGCAGAGCCTATGGTGTAAATTATCGATAGTCCATATCTCGGAAACTATAAGAGATAATGCAATTTGGCAACCGGCAATGTAATTAGCATGCCGAATATTACTTGGAATGTGAATTGGAACGAAATCGCCAATAGATAAGACCATTTTACAATTTGGGCCCAAGTTAGAAGCAGAGCCTAAGGTGTAAATTATCGATAGTCCATATCTCGGAAACTATAAGAGATAATGCAAATTGGCAACCGGCAATGTAATTAGCATGCCGAATATTACTTGGAATGTGAATTGGAACGAAATCGCCAATAGGTAAGACCATTTTACAATTTGGGCCCAAATTAGAAGCAGAGCCTAAGGTGTAAATTATCGATAGTCCATATCTCGGAAAATATAAGAGATAATGCAATTTGGCAACCGGCAATGTAATTAGCATGCCGAATATTACTTGGAATGTGAATTGCAACGAAATCGCCAATAGATAAGACCATTTTACAATTTGGGCCCAAGTTAGAAGCAGAGCCTAAGGTGTAAATTATCGATAGTCCATATCTCGGAAACTATAAGAGATAATGCAATTTGGCAACCGGCAATGTAATTAGCATGCCGAATATTACTTGGAATGTGAATTGGAACGAAATCGCCAATAGATAAGACCATCTTACAATTTGGGCCCAAGTTAGAAGCAGAGCCTAAGGTGTAAATTATCGATAGTCCATATCTCGGAAACTATAAGAGATAATGCAATTTGGCAACCGGCAATGTAATTAGCATGCCGAATATTACTTGGAATGTGAATTGGAACGAAATCGCCAATAGATAAGACCATTTTACAATTTGGGCCCAAGTTAGAAGCAGAGCCTAAGGTGTAAATTATCGATAGTCCATATCTCGGAAACTATAAGAGATAATGCAAATTGGTAACCGGCAATGTAATTAGCATGCCGAATATTACTTGGAATGTGAATTGGAACGAAATCGCCAATAGATAAGACCATTTTACAATTTGGGCCCAAGTTAGAAGCAGAGCCTAAGGTGTAAATTATCGATAGTCCATATCTCGGAAACTATAAGAGATAATGCAATTTGGCAACCGGCAATGTAATTAGCATGCCGAATATTACTTGGAATGTGAATTGGAACGAAATCGCCAATAGATAAGACCATTTTACAATTTGGGCCCAAGTTAGAAGCAGAGCCTAAGGTGTAAATTATCGATAGTCCATATCTCGGAAACTATAAGAGATAATGCTATTTGGCAACCGGCAATGTAATTAGCATGCCGAATATTACTTGGAATGTGAATTGGAACGAAATCGCCAATAGATAAGACCATTTTACAATTTGGGCCCTAGTTAGAAGCAGAGCCTATGGTGTAAATTATCGATAGTCCATATCTCGGAAACTATAAGAGATAATGCAATTTGGCAACCGGCAATATAATTAGCATGCCGAATATTACTTGGAATGTGAATTGGAACGAAATCGCCAATAGATAAGACCATTTTACAATTTGGGCCCAAGTTAGAAGCAGAGCCTAAGGTGTAAATTATCGATAGTCCATATCTCGGAAACTATAAGAGATAATGCAATTTGGCAACCGGCAATGTAATTAGCATGCCGAATATTACTTGGAATGTGAATTGGAACGAAATCGCCAATAGATAAGACCATTTTACAATTTGGGCCCAAGTTAGAAGCAGAGCCTAAGGTGTAAATTATCGATAGTCCATATCTCGGAAACTATAAGAGATAATGCAATTTGGCAACCGGCAATGTAATTAGCATGCCGAATATTACTTGGAATGTGAATTGGAACGAAATCGCCAATAGGTAAGACCATTTTACAATTTGGGCCCAAGTTAGAAGCAGAGCCTAAGGTGTAAATTATCGATAGTCCATATCTCGAAAACTATAAGAGATAATTCAATTTGGCAACCGGCAATGTAATTAGCATGCCGAATGTTACTTGGAATGTGAATTGGAACGAAATCGCCAATAGATAAGACCATTTTACAATTTGGGCCCAAGTTAGAAGCAGAGCCTAAGGTGTAAATTATCGATAGTCCATATCTCGGAAACTATAAGAGATAATGCAATTTGGCAACCGGCAATGTAATTATTATGCCGAATATTACTTGGAATGTGAATTGGAACGAAATCGCCAATAGATAAGACCATTTTACAATTTGGGAGCAAGTTAGAAGCAGAGCCTAAGGTGTAAATTATCGATAGTCCATATCTCGGAAACTATAAGAGATAATGCAATTTGGCAACCGGCAATGTAATCATCATGCCGAATATTACTTGGAATGTGAATTGGAACGAAATCGCCAATAGATAAGACCATTTTACAATTTGGGCCCAAGTTAGAAGCAGAGCCTATGGTGTAAATTATCGATAGTCCATATCTCGGAAACTATAAGAGATAATGCAATTTGGCAACCGGCAATGTAATTAGCATGCCGAATATTACTTGGAATGTGAATTGGAACGAAATCGCCAATAGATAAGACCATTTTACAATTTGGGCCCAAGTTAGAAGCAGAGCCTAAGGTGTAAATTATCGATAGTCCATATCTCGGAAACTATAAGAGATAATGCAATTTGGCAACCGGCAATGTAATTAGCATGCCGAATATTACTTGGTATGTGAATTGGAACGAAATCGCCAATAGATAAGACCATTTTACAATTTGGGCCCAAGTTAGAAGCAGAGCCTATGGTGTAAATTATCGATAGTCCATATCTCGGAAACTATAAGAGATAATGCAATTTGGCAACCGGCAATGTAATTAGCATGCCGAATATTACTTGGAATGTGAATTGGAACGAAATCGCCAATAGATAAGACCATTTTACAATTTGGGCCCAAGTTAGAAACAGAGCCTAAGGTGTAAATTATCGATAGTCCATATCTCGGAAACTATAAGAGATAATGCAATTTGGCAACCGGCAATGTAATTAGCATGCCGAATATTACTTGGAATGTGAATTGGAACGAAATCGCCAATAGGTAAGACCATTTTACAATTTGGGCCCAAGTTAGTAGCAGAGCCTAAGGTGTAAATTATCGATAGTCCATATCTCGGAAACTATAAGAGATAATTCAATTTGGCAACCGGCAATGTAATTAGCATGCCGAATATTACTTGGAATGTGAATTGGAACGAAATCGCCAATAGATAAGACCATTTTACAATTTGGGCCCAAGTTAAAAGCAGAGCCTAAGGTGTAAATTATCGATAGTCCATATCTCGGAAACCATAAGAGATAATGCAATTTGGCAACCGGCAATGTAATTAGCATGCCGAATATTACTTGGAATGTGAATTGCAACGAAATCGCCAATAGATAAGACCATTTTACAATTTGGGCCCAAGTTAGAAGCAGAGCCTAAGGTGTAAATTATCGATAGTCCATATCTCGGAAACTATAAGAGATAATGCAATTTGGTAACCGGCAATGTAATTAGCATGCCGAATATTACTTGGAATGTGAATTGGAACGAAATCGCCAATAGATAAGACCATTTTACAATTTGGGCCCAAGTTAGAAGCAGAGCCTAAGGTGTAAATTATTGATAGTCCATATCTCGGAAACTATAAGAGATAATGCAATTTCGCAACCGGCAATGTAATTAGCATGCCGAATATCACTTGGAATGTGAATTGGGACGAAATCGCCAATAGATAAGACCATTTTACAATTTGGGCCCAAGTTAGAAGCAGAGCCTAAGGTGTAAATTATCGATAGTCCATATCTCGGAAACTATAAGAGATAATGCAATTTGGCAACCGGCAATGTAATTAGCATGCCGAATATTACTTGGAATGTGAATTGGAACGAAATCGCCAATAGGTAAGACCATTTTACAATTTGGGCCCAAGTTAGAAGCAGAGCCTAAGGTGTAAATTATCGATAGTCCATATCTCGGAAACTATAAGAGATAATTCAATTTGGCAACCGGCAATGTAATTAGCATGCCGAATATTACTTGGAATGTGAATTGGAACGAAATCGCCAATAGATAAGACCATTTTACAATTTGGGCCCAAGTTAGAAGCAGAGCCTAAGGTGTAAATTATCGATAGTCCATATCTCGGAAACTATAAGAGATAATGCAATTTGGCAACCGGCAATGTAATTAGCATGCCGAATATTACTTGGAATGTGAATTCGAACGAAATCGCCAATAGATAAGACCATTTTACAATTTGTGCCCAAGTTAGAAGCAGAGCCTAAGGTGTAAATTATCGATAGTCCATATCTCGGAAACTATAAGAGATAATGCAATTTGGCAACCGGCAATGTAATTAGCATGCCGAATATTACTTGGAATGTGAATTGGAACGAAATCGCCAATAGATAAGACCATTTTACAATTTGGGCCCAAGTTAGAAACAGAGCCTAAGGTGTAAATTATCGATAGCCCATATCTCGGAAACTATAAGAGATAATGCAATTTGGCAACCGGCAATGTAATTAGCATGCCGAATATTACTTGGAATGTGAATTGGAACGAAATCGCCAATAGATAAGACCATTTTACAATTTGGGCCCAAGTTAGAAGCAGAGCCTAAGGTGTAAATTATCGATAGTCCATATCTCGGAAACTATAAGAGATAATGCAATTTGGCAACCGGCAATGTAATTAGCATGCCGAATATTACTTGGAATGTGAATTGGAACGAAATCGCCAATAGGTAAGACCATTTTACAATTTGGGCCCAAGTTAGTAGCAGAGCCTAAGGTGTAAATTATCGATAGTCCATATCTCGGAAACTATAAGAGATAATTCAATTTGGCAACCGGCAATGTAATTAGCATGCCGAATATTACTTGGAATGTGAATTGGAACGAAATCGCCAATAGATAAGACCATTTTACAATTTGGGCCCAAGTTAAAAGCAGAGCCTAAGGTGTAAATTATCGATAGTCCATATCTCGGAAACCATAAGAGATAATGCAATTTGGCAACCGGCAATGTAATTAGCATGCCGAATATTACTTGGAATGTGAATTGGAACGAAATCGCCAATAGATAAGACCATTTTACAATTTGGGAGCAAGTTAGAAGCAGAGCCTAAGGTGTAAATTATCGATAGTCCATATCTCGGAAACTATAAGAGATAATGCAATTTGGCAACCGGCAATGTAATTAGCATGCCGAATATTACTTGGAATGTGAATTGGAACGAAATCGCCAATAGATAAGACCATTTTACAATTTGGGCCCAAGTTAGAAGCAGAGCCTATGGTGTAAATTATCGATAGTCCATATCTCGGAAACTATAAGAGATAATGCAATTTGGCTACCGGCAATGTAATTAGCATGCCGAATATTACTTGGAATGTAAATTGGAACGAAATCGCCAATAGATAAGACCATTTTACAATTTGGGCCCAAGTTAGAAGCAGAGCCTAAGGTGTAAATTATCGATAGTCCATATCTCGGAAACTATAAGAGATAATGCAATTTGGCAACCGGCAATGTAATTAGCATGCCGAATATTACTTGGAATGTGAATTGGAACGAAATCGCCAATAGATAAGACCATTTTACAATTTGGGCCCAAGTTAGAAGCAGAGCCTAAGGTGTAAATTATCGATAGTCCATATCTCGGAAACTATAAGAGATAATGCAATTTGGCAACCGGCAATGTAATTAGCATGCCGAATATTACTTGGAATGTGAATTGGAACGAAATCGCCAATAGATAAGACCATTTTACAATTTGGGCCCAAGTTAGAAGCAGAGCCTAAGGTGTAAATTATTGATAGTCCATATCTCGGAAACTATAAGAGATAATGCAATTTCGCAACCGGCAATGTAATTAGCATGCCGAATATCACTTGGAATGTGAATTGGGACGAAATCGCCAATAGATAAGACCATTTTACAATTTGGGCCCAAGTTAGAAGCAGAGCCTAAGGTGTAAATTATCGATAGTCCATATCTCGGAAACTATAAGAGATAATGCAATTTGGCAACCGGCAATGTAATTAGCATGCCGAATATTACTTGGAATGTGAATTGGAACGAAATCGCCAATAGAAAAGACCATTTTACAATTTGGGCCCAAGTTAGAAGCAGAGCCTAAGGTGTAAATTATCGATAGTCCATATCTCGGAAACTATAAGAGATAATGCAATTTCGCAACCGGCAATGTAATTAGCATGCCGAATATTACTTGGAGTGTGAATTGGAACGAAATCGCCAATAGATAAGACCATTTTACAATTTGGGCCCAAGTTAGAAGCAGAGCCTAAGGTGTAAATTATCGATAGTCCATATCTCGGAAACTATAAGAGATAATGCAATTTGGCAACCGGCTATGTAATTAGCATGCCGAATATTACTTGGAATGTGAATTGGAACGAAATCGCCAATAGATAAGACCATTTTACAATTTGGGCCCAAGTTAGAAACAGAGCCTAAGGTGTAAATTATCGATAGTCCATATCTCGGAAACTATAAGAGATAATGCAATTTGGCAACCGGCAATGTAATTAGCATGCCGAATATTACTTGGAATGTGAATTGGAACGAAATCGCCAATAGATAAGACCATTTTACAATTTGGGCCCAAGTTAGAAGCAGAGCCTAAGGTGTAAATTATCGATAGTCCATATCTCGGAAACTATAAGAGATAATGCAATTTGGCAACCGGCAATGTAATTAGCATGCCGAATATTACTTGGAATGTGAATTGCAACGAAATCGCCAATAGATAAGACCATTTTACAATTTGGGCCCAAGTTAGAAGCAGAGCCTAAGGTGTAAATTATCGATAGTCCATATCTCGGAAACTATAAGAGATAATGCAATTTGGCAACCGGCAATGTAATTAGCATGCCGAATATTACTTGGAATGTGAATTGGAACGAAATCGCCAATAGATAAGACCATTTTACAATTTGGGCCCAAGTTAGAAGCAGAGCCTAAGGTGTAAATTATTGATAGTCCATATCTCGGAAACTATAAGAGATAATGCAATTTCGCAACCTGCAATGTAATTAGCATGCCGAATATCACTTGGAATGTGAATTGGGACGAAATCGCCAATAGATAAGACCATTTTACAATTTGGGCCCAAGTTAGAAGCAGAGCCTAAGGTGTAAATTATCGATAGTCCATATCTCGGAAACTATAAGAGATAATGCAATTTGGCAACCGGCAATGTAATTAGCATGCCGAATATTACTTGGAATGTGAATTGGAACGAAATCGCCAATAGGTAAGACCATTTTACAATTTGGGCCCAAGTTAGAAGCAGAGCCTAAGGTGTAAATTATCGATAGTCCATATCTCGGAAACTATAAGAGATAATTCAATTTGGCAACCGGCAATGTAATTAGCATGCCGAATATTACTTGGAATGTGAATTGGAACGAAATCGCCAATAGATAAGACCATTTTACAATTTGGGCCCAAGTTAGAAGCAGAGCCTAAGGTGTAAATTATCGATAGTCCATATCTCGGAAACTATAAGAGATAATGCAATTTGGCAACCGGCAATGTAATTAGCATGCCGAATATTACTTGGAATGTGAATTCGAACGAAATCGCCAATAGATAAGACCATTTTACAATTTGTGCCCAAGTTAGAAGCAGAGCCTAAGGTGTAAATTATCGATAGTCCATATCTCGGAAACTATAAGAGATAATGCAATTTGGCAACCGGCAATGTAATTAGCATGCCGAATATTACTTGGAATGTGAGTTGGAACGAAATCGCCAAAAGATAAGACCATTTTACAATTTGGGCCCAAGTTAGAAGCAGAGCCTATGGTGTAAATTATCAATAGTCCATATCTCGGAAACTATAAGAGATAATGCAATTTGGCAACCGGCAATGTAATTAGCATGCCGAATATTACTTGGAATGTGAATTGGAACGAAATCGCCAATAGGTAAGACCATTTTACAATTTGGGCCCAAATTAGAAGCAGAGCCTAAGGTGTAAATTATCGATAGTCCATATCTCGGAAAATATAAGAGATAATGCAATTTGGCAACCGGCAATGTAATTAGCATGCCGAATATTACTTGGAATGTGAATTGGAACGAAATCGCCAATAGATAAGACCATTTTACAATTTGGGCCCAAGTTAGAAGCAGAGCCTAAGGTGTAAATTATCGATAGTCCATATCTCGGAAACTATAAGAGATAATGCAATTTGGCAACCGGCAATGTAATTAGCATGCCGAATATTAGTTGGAATGTGAATTGGAACGAAATCGCCAATAGATAAGACCATTTTACAATTTGGGCCCAAGTTAGAAGCAGAGCCTAAGGTGTAAATTATCGATAGTCCATATCTCGGAAAATATAAGAGATAATGCAATTTCGCAACCGGCAATGTAATTAGCATGCCGAATATTACTTGGAGTGTGAATTGGAACGAAATCGCCAATAGATAAGACCATTTTACAATTTGGGCCCAAGTTAGAAGCAGAGCCTAAGGTGTAAATTATCGATAGTCCATATCTCGGAAACTATAAGAGATAATGCAATTTGGCAACCGGCAATGTAATTAGCATGCCGAATATTACTTGGAATGTGAATTGGAACGAAATCGCCAATAGATAAGACCATTTTACAATTTGGGCCCAAGTTAGAAACAGAGCCTAAGGTGTAAATTATCGATAGTCCATATCTCGGAAACTATAAGAGATAATGCAATTTGGCAACCGGCAATGTAATTAGCATGCCGAATATTACTTGGAATGTGAATTGGAACGAAATCGCCAATAGATAAGACCATTTTACAATTTGGGCCCAAGTTAGAAGCAGAGCCTAAGGTGTAAATTATCGATAGTCCATATCTCGGAAACTATAAGAGATAATGCAATTTGGCAACCGGCAATGTAATTAGCATGCCGAATATTACTTGGAATGTGAATTGCAACGAAATCGCCAATAGATAAGACCATTTTACAATTTGGGCCCAAGTTAGAAGCAGAGCCTATGGTGTAAATTATCGATAGTCCATATCTCGGAAACTATAAGAGATAATGCAATTTGGCAACCGGCAATGTAATTAGCATGCCGAATATTACTTGGAATGTGAATTGGAACGAAATCGCCAATAGATAAGACCATTTTACAATTTGGGCCCAAGTTAGAAGCAGAGCCTAAGGTGTAAATTATTGATTGTCCATATCTCGGAAACTATAAGAGATAATGCAATTTCGCAACCGGCAATGTAATTAGCATGCCGAATATCACTTGGAATGTGAATTGGGACGAAATCGCCAATAGATAAGACCATTTTACAATTTGGGCCCAAGTTAGAAGCAGAGCCTAAGGTGTAAATTATCGATAGTCCATATCTCGGAAACTATAAGAGATAATGCAATTTGGCAACCGGCAATGTAATTAGCATACCGAATATTACTTGGAATGTGAATTGGAACGAAATCGCCAATAGGTAAGACCATTTTACAATTTGGGCCCAAGTTAGAAGCAGAGCCTAAGGTGTAAATTATCGATAGTCCATATCTCGGAAACTATAAGAGATAATTCAATTTGGCAACCGGCAATGTAATTAGCATGCCGAATATTACTTGGAATGTGAATTGGAACGAAATCGCCAATAGATAAGACCATTTTACAATTTGGGCCCAAGTTAGAAGCAGAGCCTAAGGTGTAAATTATCGATAGTCCATATCTCGGAAACTATAAGAGATAATGCAATTTGGCAACCGGCAATGTAATTAGCATGCCGAATATTACTTGGAATGTGAATTGGAACGAAATCGCCAATAGATAAGACCATTTTACAATTTGGGCCCAAGTTAGAAGCAGAGCCTAAGGTGTAAATTATCGATAGTCCATATCTCGGAAACTATAAGAGATAATGCAATTTGGCAATCGGCAATGTAATTAGCATGCCGAATATTACTTGGAATGTGAATTGGAACGAAATCGCCAAAAGATAAGACCATTTTACAATTTGGGCCCAAGTTAGAAGCAGAGCCTATGGTGTAAATTATCGATAGTCCATATCTCGGAAACTATAAGAGATAATGCAATTTGGCAACCGGCAATGTAATTAGCATGCCGAATATTACTTGGAATGTGAATTGGAACGAAATCGCCAATAGATAAGACCATTTTACAATTTGGGCCCAAGTTAGAAGCAGAGCCTAAGGTGTAAATTATCGATAGTCCATATCTCGGAAACTATAAGAGATAATGCAAATTGGCAACCGGCAATGTAATTAGCATGCCGAATATTACTTGGAATGTGAATTGGAACGAAATCGCCAATAGGTAAGACCATTTTACAATTTGGGCCCAAATTAGAAGCAGAGCCTAAGGTGTAAATTATCGATAGTCCATATCTCGGAAAATATAAGAGATAATGCAATTTGGCAACCGGCAATGTAATTAGCATGCCGAATATTACTTGGAATGTGAATTGCAACGAAATCGCCAATAGATAAGACCATTTTACAATTTGGGCCCAAGTTAGAAGCAGAGCCTAAGGTGTAAATTATCGATAGTCCATATCTCGGAAACTATAAGAGATAATGCAATTTGGCAACCGGCAATGTAATTAGCATGCCGAATATTACTTGGAATGTGAATTGGAACGAAATCGCCAATAGATAAGACCATCTTACAATTTGGGCCCAAGTTAGAAGCAGAGCCTAAGGTGTAAATTATCGATAGTCCATATCTCGGAAACTATAAGAGATAATGCAATTTGGCAACCGGCAATGTAATTAGCATGCCGAATATTACTTGGAATGTGAATTGGAACGAAATCGCCAATAGATAAGACCATTTTACAATTTGGGCCCAAGTTAGAAGCAGAGCCTAAGGTGTAAATTATCGATAGTCCATATCTCGGAAACTATAAGAGATAATGCAAATTGGTAACCGGCAATGTAATTAGCATGCCGAATATTACTTGGAATGTGAATTGGAACGAAATCGCCAATAGATAAGACCATTTTACAATTTGGGCCCAAGTTAGAAGCAGAGCCTAAGGTGTAAATTATCGATAGTCCATATCTCGGAAACTATAAGAGATAATGCAATTTGGCAACCGGCAATGTAATTAGCATGCCGAATATTACTTGGAATGTGAATTGGAACGAAATCGCCAATAGATAAGACCATTTTACAATTTGGGCCCAAGTTAGAAGCAGAGCCTAAGGTGTAAATTATCGATAGTCCATATCTCGGAAACTATAAGAGATAATGCTATTTGGCAACCGGCAATGTAATTAGCATGCCGAATATTACTTGGAATGTGAATTGGAACGAAATCGCCAATAGATAAGACCATTTTACAATTTGGGCCCTAGTTAGAAGCAGAGCCTATGGTGTAAATTATCGATAGTCCATATCTCGGAAACTATAAGAGATAATGCAATTTGGCAACCGGCAATATAATTAGCATGCCGAATATTACTTGGAATGTGAATTGGAACGAAATCGCCAATAGATAAGACCATTTTACAATTTGGGCCCAAGTTAGAAGCAGAGCCTAAGGTGTAAATTATCGATAGTCCATATCTCGGAAACTATAAGAGATAATGCAATTTGGCAACCGGCAATGTAATTAGCATGCCGAATATTACTTGGAATGTGAATTGGAACGAAATCGCCAATAGATAAGACCATTTTACAATTTGGGCCCAAGTTAGAAGCAGAGCCTAAGGTGTAAATTATCGATAGTCCATATCTCGGAAACTATAAGAGATAATGCAATTTGGCAACCGGCAATGTAATTAGCATGCCGAATATTACTTGGAATGTGAATTGGAACGAAATCGCCAATAGGTAAGACCATTTTACAATTTGGGCCCAAGTTAGAAGCAGAGCCTAAGGTGTAAATTATCGATAGTCCATATCTCGAAAACTATAAGAGATAATTCAATTTGGCAACCGGCAATGTAATTAGCATGCCGAATGTTACTTGGAATGTGAATTGGAACGAAATCGCCAATAGATAAGACCATTTTACAATTTGGGCCCAAGTTAGAAGCAGAGCCTAAGGTGTAAATTATCGATAGTCCATATCTCGGAAACTATAAGAGATAATGCAATTTGGCAACCGGCAATGTAATTATTATGCCGAATATTACTTGGAATGTGAATTGGAACGAAATCGCCAATAGATAAGACCATTTTACAATTTGGGAGCAAGTTAGAAGCAGAGCCTAAGGTGCAAATTATCGATAGTCCATATCTCGGAAACTATAAGAGATAATGCAATTTGGCAACCGGCAATGTAATCATCATGCCGAATATTACTTGGAATGTGAATTGGAACGAAATCGCCAATAGATAAGACCATTTTACAATTTGGGCCCAAGTTAGAAGCAGAGCCTATGGTGTAAATTATCGATAGTCCATATCTCGGAAACTATAAGAGATAATGCAATTTGGCAACCGGCAATGTAATTAGCATGCCGAATATTACTTGGAATGTGAATTGGAACGAAATCGCCAATAGATAAGACCATTTTACAATTTGGGCCCAAGTTAGAAGCAGAGCCTAAGGTGTAAATCATCGATAGTCCATATCTCGGAAACTATAAGAGATAATGCAATTTGGCAACCGGCAATGTAATTAGCATGCCGAATATTACTTGGTATGTGAATTGGAACGAAATCGCCAATAGATAAGACCATTTTACAATTTGGGCCCAAGTTAGAAGCAGAGCCTATGGTGTAAATTATCGATAGTCCATATCTCGGAAACTATAAGAGATAATGCAATTTGGCAACCGGCAATGTAATTAGCATGCCGAATATTACTTGGAATGTGAATTGGAACGAAATCGCCAATAGATAAGACCATTTTACAATTTGGGCCCAAGTTAGAAACAGAGCCTAAGGTGTAAATTATCGATAGTCCATATCTCGGAAACTATAAGAGATAATGCAATTTGGCAACCGGCAATGTAATTAGCATGCCGAATATTACTTGGAATGTGAATTGGAACGAAATCGCCAATAGGTAAGACCATTTTACAATTTGGGCCCAAGTTAGTAGCAGAGCCTAAGGTGTAAATTATCGATAGTCCATATCTCGGAAACTATAAGAGATAATTCAATTTGGCAACCGGCAATGTAATTAGCATGCCGAATATTACTTGGAATGTGAATTGGAACGAAATCGCCAATAGATAAGACCATTTTACAATTTGGGCCCAAGTTAAAAGCAGAGCCTAAGGTGTAAATTATCGATAGTCCATATCTCGGAAACCATAAGAGATAATGCAATTTGGCAACCGGCAATGTAATTGGCATGCCGAATATTACTTGGAATGTGAATTGGAACGAAATCGCCAATAGATAAGACCATTTTACAATTTGGGAGCAAGTTAGAAGCAGAGCCTAAGGTGTAAATTATCGATAGTCCATATCTCGGAAACTATAAGAGATAATGCAATTTGGCAACCGGCAATGTAATTAGCATGCCGAATATTACTTGGAATGTGAATTGGAACGAAATCGCCAATAGATAAGACCATTTTACAATTTGGGCCCAAGTTAGAAGCAGAGCCTATGGTGTAAATTATCGATAGTCCATATCTCGGAAACTATAAGAGATAATGCAATTTGGCAACCGGCAATGTAATTAGCATGCCGAATATTACTTGGAATGTAAATTGGAACGAAATCGCCAATAGATAAGACCATTTTACAATTTGGGCCCAAGTTAGAAGCAGAGCCTAAGGTGTAAATTATCGATAGTCCATATCTCGGAAACTATAAGAGATAATGCAATTTGGCAACCGGCAATGTAATTAGCATGCCGAATATTACTTGGAATGTGAATTGGAACGAAATCGCCAATAGATAAGACCATTTTACAATTTGGGCCCAAGTTAGAAGCAGAGCCTAAGGTGTAAATTATCGATAGTCCATATCTCGGAAACTATAAGAGATAATGCAATTTGGCAACCGGCAATGTAATTAGCATGCCAAATATTACTTGGAATGTGAATTGGAACGAAATCGCCAATAGATAAGACCATTTTACAATTTGGGCCCAAGTTAGAAGCAGAGCCTAAGGTGTAAATTATTGATAGTCCATATCTCGGAAACTATAAGAGATAATGCAATTTCGCAACCGGCAATGTAATTAGCATGCCGAATATCACTTGGAATGTGAATTGGGACGAAATCGCCAATAGATAAGACCATTTTACAATTTGGGCCCAAGTTAGAAGCAGAGCCTAAGGTGTAAATTATCGATAGTCCATATCTCGGAAACTATAAGAGATAATGCAATTTGGCAACCGGCAATGTAATTAGCATGCCGAATATTACTTGGAATGTGAATTGGAACGAAATCGCCAATAGAAAAGACCATTTTACAATTTGGGCCCAAGTTAGAAGCAGAGCCTAAGGTGTAAATTATCGATAGTCCATATCTCGGAAACTATAAGAGATAATGCAATTTCGCAACCGGCAATGTAATTAGCATGCCGAATATTACTTGGAGTGTGAATTGGAACGAAATCGCCAATAGATAAGACCATTTTACAATTTGGGCCCAAGTTAGAAGCAGAGCCTAAGGTGTAAATTATCGATAGTCCATATCTCGGAAACTATAAGAGATAATGCAATTTGGCAACCGGCTATGTAATTAGCATGCCGAATATTACTTGGAATGTGAATTGGAACGAAATCGCCAATAGATAAGACCATTTTACAATTTGGGCCCAAGTTAGAAACAGAGCCTAAGGTGTAAATTATCGATAGTCCATATCTCGGAAACTATAAGAGATAATGCAATTTGGCAACCGGCAATGTAATTAGCATGCCGAATATTACTTGGAATGTGAATTGGAACGAAATCGCCAATAGATAAGACCATTTTACAATTTGGGCCCAAGTTAGAAGCAGAGCCTAAGGTGTAAATTATCGATAGTCCATATCTCGGAAACTATAAGAGATAATGCAATTTGGCAACCGGCAATGTAATTAGCATGCCGAATATTACTTGGAATGTGAATTGCAACGAAATCGCCAATAGATAAGACCATTTTACAATTTGGGCCCAAGTTAGAAGCAGAGCCTAAGGTGTAAATTATCGATAGTCCATATCTCGGAAACTATAAGAGATAATGCAATTTGGCAACCGGCAATGTAATTAGCATGCCGAATATTACTTGGAATGTGAATTGGAACGAAATCGCCAATAGATAAGACCATTTTACAATTTGGGCCCAAGTTAGAAGCAGAGCCTAAGGTGTAAATTATTGATAGTCCATATCTCGGAAACTATAAGAGATAATGCAATTTCGCAACCGGCAATGTAATTAGCATGCCGAATATCACTTGGAATGTGAATTGGAACGAAATCGCCAATAGATAAGACCATTTTACAATTTGGGCCCAAGTTAGAAGCAGAGCCTAAGGTGTAAATTATCGATAGTCCATATCTCGGAAACTATAAGAGATAATGCAATTTGGCAACCGGCAATGTAATTAGCATGCCGAATATTACTTGGAATGTGAATTGGAACGAAATCGCCAATAGGTAAGACCATTTTACAATTTGGGCCCAAGTTAGAAGCAGAGCCTAAGGTGTAAATTATCGATAGTCCATATCTCGGAAACTATAAGAGATAATTCAATTTGGCAACCGGCAATGTAATTAGCATGCCGAATATTACTTGGAATGTGAATTGGAACGAAATCGCCAATAGATAAGACCATTTTACAATTTGGGCCCAAGTTAGAAGCAGAGCCTAAGGTGTAAATTATCGATAGTCCATATCTCGGAAACTATAAGAGATAATGCAATTTGGCAACCGGCAATGTAATTAGCATGCCGAATATTACTTGGAATGTGAATTGGAACGAAATCGCCAATAGATAAGACCATTTTACAATTTGTGCCCAAGTTAGAAGCAGAGCCTAAGGTGTAAATTATCGATAGTCCATATCTCGGAAACTATAAGAGATAATGCAATTTGGCAACCGGCAATGTAATTAGCATGCCGAATATTACTTGGAATGTGAGTTGGAACGAAATCGCCAAAAGATAAGACCATTTTACAATTTGGGCCCAAGTTAGAAGCAGAGCCTATGGTGTAAATTATCGATAGTCCATATCTCGGAAACTATAAGAGATAATGCAATTTGGCAACCGGCAATGTAATTAGCATGCCGAATATTACTTGGAATGTGAATTGGAACGAAATCGCCAATAGGTAAGACCATTTTACAATTTGGGCCCAAGTTAGAAGCCGAGCCTATGGTGTAAATTATCGATAGTCCATATCTCGGAAACTATAAGAGATAATGCAATTTGGCAACCGGCAATGTAATTAGCATGCCGAATATTACTTGGAATGTGAATTGGAACGAAATCGCCAATAGATAAGACCATTTTACAATTTGGGCCCAAGTTAGAAACAGAGCCTAAGGTGTAAATTATCGATAGTCCATATCTCGGAAACTATAAGAGATAATGCAATTTGGCAACCGGCAATGTAATTAGCATGCCGAATATTACTTGGAATGTGAATTGGAACGAAATCGCCAATAGGTAAGACCATTTTACAATTTGGGCCCAAGTTAGTAGCAGAGCCTAAGGTGTAAATTATCGATAGTCCATATCTCGGAAACTATAAGAGATAATTCAATTTGGCAACCGGCAATGTAATTAGCATGCCGAATATTACTTGGAATGTGAATTGGAACGAAATCGCCAATAGATAAGACCATTTTACAATTTGGGCCCAAGTTAAAAGCAGAGCCTAAGGTGTAAATTATCGATAGTCCATATCTCGGAAACCATAAGAGATAATGCAATTTGGCAACCGGCAATGTAATTGGCATGCCGAATATTACTTGGAATGTGAATTGGAACGAAATCGCCAATAGATAAGACCATTTTACAATTTGGGAGCAAGTTAGAAGCAGAGCCTAAGGTGTAAATTATCGATAGTCCATATCTCGGAAACTATAAGAGATAATGCAATTTGGCAACCGGCAATGTAATTAGCATGCCGAATATTACTTGGAATGTGAATTGGAACGAAATCGCCAATAGATAAGACCATTTTACAATTTGGGCCCAAGTTAGAAGCAGAGCCTATGGTGTAAATTATCGATAGTCCATATCTCGGAAACTATAAGAGATAATGCAATTTGGCAACCGGCAATGTAATTAGCATGCCGAATATTACTTGGAATGTAAATTGGAACGAAATCGCCAATAGATAAGACCATTTTACAATTTGGGCCCAAGTTAGAAGCAGAGCCTAAGGTGTAAATTATCGATAGTCCATATCTCGGAAACTATAAGAGATAATGCAATTTGGCAACCGGCAATGTAATTAGCATGCCGAATATTACTTGGAATGTGAATTGGAACGAAATCGCCAATAGATAAGACCATTTTACAATTTGGGCCCAAGTTAGAAGCAGAGCCTAAGGTGTAAATTATCGATAGTCCATATCTCGGAAACTATAAGAGATAATGCAATTTGGCAACCGGCAATGTAATTAGCATGCCGAATATTACTTGGAATGTGAATTGGAACGAAATCGCCAATAGATAAGACCATTTTACAATTTGGGCCCAAGTTAGAAGCAGAGCCTAAGGTGTAAATTATTGATAGTCCATATCTCGGAAACTATAAGAGATAATGCAATTTCGCAACCGGCAATGTAATTAGCATGCCGAATATCACTTGGAATGTGAATTGGGACGAAATCGCCAATAGATAAGACCATTTTACAATTTGGGCCCAAGTTAGAAGCAGAGCCTAAGGTGTAAATTATCGATAGTCCATATCTCGGAAACTATAAGAGATAATGCAATTTGGCAACCGGCAATGTAATTAGCATGCCGAATATTACTTGGAATGTGAATTGGAACGAAATCGCCAATAGAAAAGACCATTTTACAATTTGGGCCCAAGTTAGAAGCAGAGCCTAAGGTGTAAATTATCGATAGTCCATATCTCGGAAACTATAAGAGATAATGCAATTTCGCAACCGGCAATGTAATTAGCATGCCGAATATTACTTGGAGTGTGAATTGGAACGAAATCGCCAATAGATAAGACCATTTTACAATTTGGGCCCAAGTTAGAAGCAGAGCCTAAGGTGTAAATTATCGATAGTCCATATCTCGGAAACTATAAGAGATAATGCAATTTGGCAACCGGCTATGTAATTAGCATGCCGAATATTACTTGGAATGTGAATTGGAACGAAATCGCCAATAGATAAGACCATTTTACAATTTGGGCCCAAGTTAGAAACAGAGCCTAAGGTGTAAATTATCGATAGTCCATATCTCGGAAACTATAAGAGATAATGCAATTTGGCAACCGGCAATGTAATTAGCATGCCGAATATTACTTGGAATGTGAATTGGAACGAAATCGCCAATAGATAAGACCATTTTACAATTTGGGCCCAAGTTAGAAGCAGAGCCTAAGGTGTAAATTATCGATAGTCCATATCTCGGAAACTATAAGAGATAATGCAATTTGGCAACCGGCAATGTAATTAGCATGCCGAATATTACTTGGAATGTGAATTGCAACGAAATCGCCAATAGATAAGACCATTTTACAATTTGGGCCCAAGTTAGAAGCAGAGCCTAAGGTGTAAATTATCGATAGTCCATATCTCGGAAACTATAAGAGATAATGCAATTTGGCAACCGGCAATGTAATTAGCATGCCGAATATTACTTGGAATGTGAATTGGAACGAAATCGCCAATAGATAAGACCATTTTACAATTTGGGCCCAAGTTAGAAGCAGAGCCTAAGGTGTAAATTATTGATAGTCCATATCTCGGAAACTATAAGAGATAATGCAATTTCGCAACCGGCAATGTAATTAGCATGCCGAATATCACTTGGAATGTGAATTGGGACGAAATCGCCAATAGATAAGACCATTTTACAATTTGGGCCCAAGTTAGAAGCAGAGCCTAAGGTGTAAATTATCGATAGTCCATATCTCGGAAACTATAAGAGATAATGCAATTTGGCAACCGGCAATGTAATTAGCATGCCGAATATTACTTGGAATGTGAATTGGAACGAAATCGCCAATAGGTAAGACCATTTTACAATTTGGGCCCAAGTTAGAAGCAGAGCCTAAGGTGTAAATTATCGATAGTCCATATCTCGGAAACTATAAGAGATAATTCAATTTGGCAACCGGCAATGTAATTAGCATGCCGAATATTACTTGGAATGTGAATTGGAACGAAATCGCCAATAGATAAGACCATTTTACAATTTGGGCCCAAGTTAGAAGCAGAGCCTAAGGTGTAAATTATCGATAGTCCATATCTCGGAAACTATAAGAGATAATGCAATTTGGCAACCGGCAATGTAATTAGCATGCCGAATATTACTTGGAATGTGAATTGGAACGAAATCGCCAATAGATAAGACCATTTTACAATTTGTGCCCAAGTTAGAAGCAGAGCCTAAGGTGTAAATTATCGATAGTCCATATCTCGGAAACTATAAGAGATAATGCAATTTGGCAACCGGCAATGTAATTAGCATGCCGAATATTACTTGGAATGTGAGTTGGAACGAAATCGCCAAAAGATAAGACCATTTTACAATTTGGGCCCAAGTTAGAAGCAGAGCCTATGGTGTAAATTATCGATAGTCCATATCTCGGAAACTATAAGAGATAATGCAATTTGGCAACCGGCAATGTAATTAGCATGCCGAATATTACTTGGAATGTGAATTGGAACGAAATCGCCAATAGGTAAGACCATTTTACAATTTGGGCCCAAATTAGAAGCAGAGCCTAAGGTGTAAATTATCGATAGTCCATATCTCGGAAAATATAAGAGATAATGCAATTTGGCAACCGGCAATGTAATTAGCATGCCGAATATTACTTGGAATGTGAATTGGAACGAAATCGCCAATAGATAAGACCATTTTACAATTTGGGCCCAAGTTAGAAGCAGAGCCTAAGGTGTAAATTATCGATAGTCCATATCTCGGAAACTATAAGAGATAATGCAATTTGGCAACCGGCAATGTAATTAGCATGCCGAATATTACTTGGAATGTGAATTGGAACGAAATCGCCAATAGATAAGACCATTTTACAATTTGGGCCCAAGTTAGAAGCAGAGCCTAAGGTGTAAATTATCGATAGTCCATATCTCGGAAACTATAAGAGATAATGCAATTTCGCAACCGGCAATGTAATTAGCATGCCGAATATTACTTGGAGTGTGAATTGGAACGAAATCGCCAATAGATAAGACCATTTTACAATTTGGGCCCAAGTTAGAAGCAGAGCCTAAGGTGTAAATTATCGATAGTCCATATCTCGGAAACTATAAGAGATAATGCAATTTGGCAACCGGCAATGTAATTAGCATGCCGAATATTACTTGGAATGTGAATTGGAACGAAATCGCCAATAGATAAGACCATTTTACAATTTGGGCCCAAGTTAGAAACAGAGCCTAAGGTGTAAATTATCGATAGTCCATATCTCGGAAACTATAAGAGATAATGCAATTTGGCAACCGGCAATGTAATTAGCATGCCGAATATTACTTGGAATGTGAATTGGAACGAAATCGCCAATAGATAAGACCATTTTACAATTTGGGCCCAAGTTAGAAGCAGAGCCTAAGGTGTAAATTATCGATAGTCCATATCTCGGAAACTATAAGAGATAATGCAATTTGGCAACCGGCAATGTAATTAGCATGCCGAATATAACTTGGAATGTGAATTGCAACGAAATCGCCAATAGATAAGACCATTTTACAATTTGGGCCCAAGTTAGAAGCAGAGCCTATGGTGTAAATTATCGATAGTCCATATCTCGGAAACTATAAGAGATAATGCAATTTGGCAACCGGCAATGTAATTAGCATGCCGAATATTACTTGGAATGTGAATTGGAACGAAATCGCCAATAGATAAGACCATTTTACAATTTGGGCCCAAGTTAGAAGCAGAGCCTAAGGTGTAAATTATTGATTGTCCATATCTCGGAAACTATAAGAGATAATGCAATTTCGCAACCGGCAATGTAATTAGCATGCCGAATATCACTTGGAATGTGAATTGGGACGAAATCGCCAATAGATAAGACCATTTTACAATTTGGGCCCAAGTTAGAAGCAGAGCCTAAGGTGTAAATTATCGATAGTCCATATCTCGGAAACTATAAGAGATAATGCAATTTGGCAACCGGCAATGTAATTAGCATGCCGAATATTACTTGGAATGTGAATTGGAACGAAATCGCCAATAGGTAAGACCATTTTACAATTTGGGCCCAAGTTAGAAGCAGAGCCTAAGGTGTAAATTATCGATAGTCCATATCTCGGAAACTATAAGAGATAATTCAATTTGGCAACCGGCAATGTAATTAGCATGCCGAATATTACTTGGAATGTGAATTGGAACGAAATCGCCAATAGATAAGACCATTTTACAATTTGGGCCCAAGTTAGAAGCAGAGCCTAAGGTGTAAATTATCGATAGTCCATATCTCGGAAACTATAAGAGATAATGCAATTTGGCAACCGGCAATGTAATTAGCATGCCGAATATTACTTGGAATGTGAATTGGAACGAAATCGCCAATAGATAAGACCATTTTACAATTTGGGCCCAAGTTAGAAGCAGAGCCTAAGGTGTAAATTATCGATAGTCCATATCTCGGAAACTATAAGAGATAATGCAATTTGGCAATCGGCAATGTAATTAGCATGCCGAATATTACTTGGAATGTGAATTGGAACGAAATCGCCAAAAGATAAGACCATTTTACAATTTGGGCCCAAGTTAGAAGCAGAGCCTATGGTGTAAATTATCGATAGTCCATATCTCGGAAACTATAAGAGATAATGCAATTTGGCAACCGGCAATGTAATTAGCATGCCGAATATTACTTGGAATGTGAATTGGAACGAAATCGCCAATAGATAAGACCATTTTACAATTTGGGCCCAAGTTAGAAGCAGAGCCTAAGGTGTAAATTATCGATAGTCCATATCTCGGAAACTATAAGAGATAATGCAAATTGGCAACCGGCAATGTAATTAGCATGCCGAATATTACTTGGAATGTGAATTGGAACGAAATCGCCAATAGGTAAGACCATTTTACAATTTGGGCCCAAATTAGAAGCAGAGCCTAAGGTGTAAATTATCGATAGTCCATATCTCGGAAAATATAAGAGATAATGCAATTTGGCAACCGGCAATGTAATTAGCATGCCGAATATTACTTGGAATGTGAATTGCAACGAAATCGCCAATAGATAAGACCATTTTACAATTTGGGCCCAAGTTAGAAGCAGAGCCTAAGGTGTAAATTATCGATAGTCCATATCTCGGAAACTATAAGAGATAATGCAATTTGGCAACCGGCAATGTAATTAGCATGCCGAATATTACTTGGAATGTGAATTGTAACGAAATCGCCAGTAGATAAGACCATTTTACAATTTGGGCCCAAGTTAGAAGCAGAGCCTAAGGTGTAAATTATCGATAGTCCATATCTCGGAAACTATAAGAGATAATGCAATTTGGCAACCGGCAATGTAATTAGCATGCCGAATATTACTTGGAATGTGAATTGGAACGAAATCGCCAATAGGTAAGACCATTTTACAATTTGGGCCCAAGTTAGAAGCAGAGCCTAAGGTGTAAATTATCGATAGTCCATATCTCGGAAACTATTAGAGATAATTCATTATGGCAACCGGCAATGTAATTATCATGCCGAATATTACTTGGAATGTGAATTGGAACGAAATCGCCAATAGATAAGGCCATTTTACAATTTGGGCCCAAGTTAGAAGCAGAGCCTAAGGTGTAAATTATCGATAGTCCATATCTCGGAAACTATAAGAGATAATGCAATTTGGCAACCGGCAATGTAATTAGCATGCCGAATATTACCTGGAATGTGAATTGGAACGAAATCGCCAATAGATAAGACCATTTTACAATTTGGGAGCAAGTTAGAAGCAGAGCCTAAGGTGTAAATTATCGATAGTCCATATCTCGGAAACTATAAGAGATAATGCAATTTGGCAAACGGCAATGTAATTAGCATGCCGAATATTACTTGGAATGTGAATTGGAACGAAATCGCCAATAGATAAGACCATTTTACAATTAGGGCCCAAGTTAGAAGCAGAGCCTATGGTGTAAATTATCGATAGTCCATATCTCGGAAACTATAAGAGATAATGCAATTTGGCAACCGGCAATGTAATTAGCATGCCGAATATTACTTGGAATGTGAATTGGAACGAAATCGCCAATAGATAAGACCATTTTACAATTTGGGCCCAAGTTAGAAGCAGAGCCTAAGGTGTAAATTATTGATAGTCTATATCTCGGAAACTATAAGAGATAATGCAATTTCGCAACCGGCAATGTAATTAGCATGCCGAATATCACTTGGAATGTGAATTGGGACGAAATCGCCAATAGATAAGACCATTTTACAATTTGGGCCCAAGTTAGGAGCAGAGCCTAAGGTGTAAATTATCGATAGTCCATATCTCGGAAACTATAAGAGATAATGCAATTTGGCAACCGGCAATGTAATTAGCATGCCGAATATTACTTGGAATATGAATTGGAACGAAATCGCCAATAGATAAGACCATTTTACAATTTGGGCCCAAGTTAGAAGCAGAGCCTAAGGTGTAAATTATCGATAGTCCATATCTCGGAAACTATAAGAGATAATGCAATTTGGCAACCGGCAATGTAATTAGCATGCCGAATATTACTTGGAATGTGAATTGCAACGAAATCGCCAATAGATAAGACCATTTTACAATTTGGGCCCAAGTTAGAAGCAGAGCCTAAGGTGTAAATTATTGATAGTCTATATCTCGGAAACTATAAGAGATAATGCAATTTCGCAACCGGCAATGTAATTAGCGTGCCGAATATCACTTGGAATGTGAATTGGGACGAAATCGCCAATAGATAAGACCATTTTACAATTTGGGCCCAAGTTAGGAGCAGAGCCTAAGGTGTAAATTATCGATAGTCCATATCTCGGAAACTATAAGAGATAATGCAATTTGGCAACCGGCAATGTAATTAGCATGCCGAATATTACTTGGAATATGAATTGGAACGAAATCGCCAATAGATAAGACCATTTTACAATTTGGGCCCAAGTTAGAAGCAGAGCCTAAGGTGTAAATTATCGATAGTCCATATCTCGGAAACTATAAGAGATAATGCAATTTCGCAACCGGCAATGTAATTAGCATGCCGAATATTACTTGGAGTGTGAATTGGAACGAAATCGCCAATAGATAAGACCATTTTACAATTTGGGCCCAAGTTAGAAGCAGAGCCTAAGGTGTAAATTATCGATAGTCCATATCTCGGAAACTATAAGAGATAATGCAATTTGGCAACCGGCTATGTAATTAGCATGCCGAATATTACTTGGAATGTGAATTGGAACGAAATCGCCAATAGATAAGACCATTTTACAATTTGGGCCCAAGTTAGAAACAGAGCCTAAGGTGTAAATTATCGATAGTCCATATCTCGGAAACTATAAGAGATAATGCAATTTGGCAACCGGCAATGTAATTAGCATGCCGAATATTACTTGGAATGTGAATTGGAACGAAATCGCCAATAGATAAGACCATTTTACAATTTGGGCCCAAGTTAGAAGCAGAGCCTAAGGTGTAAATAATCGATAGTCCATATCTCGGAAACTATAAGAGATAATGCAATTTGGCAACCGGCAATGTAATTAGCATGCCGAATATTACTTGGAATGTGAATTGCAACGAAATCGCCAATAGATAAGACCATTTTACAATTTGGGCCCAAGTTAGAAGCAGAGCCTAAGGTGTAAATTATCGATAGTCCATATCTCGGAAACTATAAGAGATAATGCAATTTGGCAACCGGCAATGTAATTAGCATGCCGAATATTACTTGGAATGTGAATTGGAACGAAATCGCCAATAGATAAGACCATTTTACAATTTGGGCCCAAGTTAGAAGCAGAGCCTAAGGTGTAAATTATTGATAGTCCATATCTCGGAAACTATAAGAGATAATGCAATTTCGCAACCGGCAATGTAATTAGCATGCCGAATATCACTTGGAATGTGAATTGGGACGAAATCGCCAATAGATAAGACCATTTTACAATTTGGGCCCAAGTTAGAAGCAGAGCCTAAGGTGTAAATTATCGATAGTCCATATCTCGGAAACTATAAGAGATAATGCAATTTGGCAACCGGCAATGTAATTAGCATGCCGAATATTACTTGGAATGTGAATTGGAACGAAATCGCCAATAGGTAAGACCATTTTACAATTTGGGCCCAAGTTAGAAGCAGAGCCTAAGGTGTAAATTATCGATAGTCCATATCTCGGAAACTATAAGAGATAATTCAATTTGGCAACCGGCAATGTAATTAGCATGCCGAATATTACTTGGAATGTGAATTGGAACGAAATCGCCAATAGATAAGACCATTTTACAATTTGGGCCCAAGTTAGAAGCAGAGCCTAAGGTGTAAATTATCGATAGTCCATATCTCGGAAACTATAAGAGATAATGCAATTTGGCAACCGGCAATGTAATTAGCATGCCGAATATTACTTGGAATGTGAATTGGAACGAAATCGCCAATAGATAAGACCATTTTACAATTTGTGCCCAAGTTAGAAGCAGAGCCTAAGGTGTAAATTATCGATAGTCCATATCTCGGAAACTATAAGAGATAATGCAATTTGGCAACCGGCAATGTAATTAGCATGCCGAATATTACTTGGAATGTGAGTTGGAACGAAATCGCCAAAAGATAAGACCATTTTACAATTTGGGCCCAAGTTAGAAGCAGAGCCTATGGTGTAAATTATCGATAGTCCATATCTCGGAAACTATAAGAGATAATGCAATTTGGCAACCGGCAATGTAATTAGCATGCCGAATATTACTTGGAATGTGAATTGGAACGAAATCGCCAATAGGTAAGACCATTTTACAATTTGGGCCCAAATTAGAAGCAGAGCCTAAGGTGTAAATTATCGATAGTCCATATCTCGGAAAATATAAGAGATAATGCAATTTGGCAACCGGCAATGTAATTAGCATGCCGAATATTACTTGGAATGTGAATTGGAACGAAATCGCCAATAGATAAGACCATTTTACAATTTGGGCCCAAGTTAGAAGCAGAGCCTAAGGTGTAAATTATCGATAGTCCATGTCTCGGAAACTATAAGAGATAATGCAGTTTGGCAACCGGCAATGTAATTAGCATGCCGAATATTACTTGGAATGTGAATTGGAACGAAATCGCCAATAGATAAGACCATTTTACAATTTGGGCCCAAGTTAGAAGCAGAGCCTAAGGTGTAAATTATCGATAGTCCATATCTCGGAAACTATAAGAGATAATGCAATTTCGCAACCGGCAATGTAATTAGCATGCCGAATATTACTTGGAGTGTGAATTGGAACGAAATCGCCAATAGATAAGACCATTTTACAATTTGGGCCCAAGTTAGAAGCAGAGCCTAAGGTGTAAATTATCGATAGTCCATATCTCGGAAACTATAAGAGATAATGCAATTTGGCAACCGGCAATGTAATTAGCATGCCGAATATTACTTGGAATGTGAATTGGAACGAAATCGCCAATAGATAAGACCATTTTACAATTTGGGCCCAAGTTAGAAACAGAGCCTAAGGTGTAAATTATCGATAGTCCATATCTCGGAAACTATAAGAGATAATGCAATTTGGCAACCGGCAATGTAATTAGCATGCCGAATATTACTTGGAATGTGAATTGGAACGAAATCGCCAATAGATAAGACCATTTTACAATTTGGGCCCAAGTTAGAAGCAGAGCCTAAGGTGTAAATTATCGATAGTCCATATCTCGGAAACTATAAGAGATAATGCAATTTGGCAACCGGCAATGTAATTAGCATGCCGAATATAACTTGGAATGTGAATTGCAACGAAATCGCCAATAGATAAGACCATTTTACAATTTGGGCCCAAGTTAGAAGCAGAGCCTATGGTGTAAATTATCGATAGTCCATATCTCGGAAACTATAAGAGATAATGCAATTTGGCAACCGGCAATGTAATTAGCATGCCGAATATTACTTGGAATGTGAATTGGAACGAAATCGCCAATAGATAAGACCATTTTACAATTTGGGCCCTAGTTAGAAGCAGAGCCTAAGGTGTAAATTATTGATTGTCCATATCTCGGAAACTATAAGAGATAATGCAATTTCGCAACCGGCAATGTAATTAGCATGCCGAATATCACTTGGAATGTGAATTGGGACGAAATCGCCAATAGATAAGACCATTTTACAATTTGGGCCCAAGTTAGAAGCAGAGCCTAAGGTGTAAATTATCGATAGTCCATATCTCGGAAACTATAAGAGATAATGCAATTTGGCAACCGGCAATGTAATTAGCATGCCGAATATTACTTGGAATGTGAATTGCAACGAAATCGCCAATAGATAAGACCATTTTACAATTTGGGCCCAAGTTAGAAGCAGAGCCTAAGGTGTAAATTATCGATAGTCCATATCTCGGAAACTATAAGAGATAATGCAATTTGGCAACCGGCAATGTAATTAGCATGCCGAATATTACTTGGAATGTGAATTGTAACGAAATCGCCAGTAGATAAGACCATTTTACAATTTGGGCCCAAGTTAGAAGCAGAGCCTAAGGTGTAAATTATCGATAGTCCATATCTCGGAAACTATAAGAGATAATGCAATTTGGCAACCGGCAATGTAATTAGCATGCCGAATATTACTTGGAATGTGAATTGGAACGAAATCGCCAATAGGTAAGACCATTTTACAATTTGGGCCCAAGTTAGAAGCAGAGCCTAAGGTGTAAATTATCGATAGTCCATATCTCGGAAACTATTAGAGATAATTCATTATGGCAACCGGCAATGTAATTATCATGCCGAATATTACTTGGAATGTGAATTGGAACGAAATCGCCAATAGATAAGGCCATTTTACAATTTGGGCCCAAGTTAGAAGCAGAGCCTAAGGTGTAAATTATCGATAGTCCATATCTCGGAAACTATAAGAGATAATGCAATTTGGCAACCGGCAATGTAATTAGCATGCCGAATATTACCTGGAATGTGAATTGGAACGAAATCGCCAATAGATAAGACCATTTTACAATTTGGGAGCAAGTTAGAAGCAGAGCCTAAGGTGTAAATTATCGATAGTCCATATCTCGGAAACTATAAGAGATAATGCAATTTGGCAAACGGCAATGTAATTAGCATGCCGAATATTACTTGGAATGTGAATTGGAACGAAATCGCCAATAGATAAGACCATTTTACAATTAGGGCCCAAGTTAGAAGCAGAGCCTATGGTGTAAATTATCGATAGTCCATATCTCGGAAACTATAAGAGATAATGCAATTTGGCAACCGGCAATGTAATTAGCATGCCGAATATTACTTGGAATGTGAATTGGAACGAAATCGCCAATAGATAAGACCATTTTACAATTTGGGCCCAAGTTAGAAGCAGAGCCTAAGGTGTAAATTATTGATAGTCTATATCTCGGAAACTATAAGAGATAATGCAATTTCGCAACCGGCAATGTAATTAGCATGCCGAATATCACTTGGAATGTGAATTGGGACGAAATCGCCAATAGATAAGACCATTTTACAATTTGGGCCCAAGTTAGGAGCAGAGCCTAAGGTGTAAATTATCGATAGTCCATATCTCGGAAACTATAAGAGATAATGCAATTTGGCAACCGGCAATGTAATTAGCATGCCGAATATTACTTGGAATATGAATTGGAACGAAATCGCCAATAGATAAGACCATTTTACAATTTGGGCCCAAGTTAGAAGCAGAGCCTAAGGTGTAAATTATCGATAGTCCATATCTCGGAAACTATAAGAGATAATGCAATTTGGCAACCGGCAATGTAATTAGCATGCCGAATATTACTTGGAATGTGAATTGCAACGAAATCGCCAATAGATAAGACCATTTTACAATTTGGGCCCAAGTTAGAAGCAGAGCCTAAGGTGTAAATTATTGATAGTCTATATCTCGGAAACTATAAGAGATAATGCAATTTCGCAACCGGCAATGTAATTAGCATGCCGAATATCACTTGGAATGTGAATTGGGACGAAATCGCCAATAGATAAGACCATTTTACAATTTGGGCCCAAGTTAGGAGCAGAGCCTAAGGTGTAAATTATCGATAGTCCATATCTCGGAAACTATAAGAGATAATGCAATTTGGCAACCGGCAATGTAATTAGCATGCCGAATATTACTTGGAATATGAATTGGAACGAAATCGCCAATAGATAAGACCATTTTACAATTTGGGCCCAAGTTAGAAGCAGAGCCTAAGGTGTAAATTATCGATAGTCCATATCTCGGAAACTATAAGAGATAATGCAATTTCGCAACCGGCAATGTAATTAGCATGCCGAATATTACTTGGAGTGTGAATTGGAACGAAATCGCCAATAGATAAGACCATTTTACAATTTGGGCCCAAGTTAGAAGCAGAGCCTAAGGTGTAAATTATCGATAGTCCATATCTCGGAAACTATAAGAGATAATGCAATTTGGCAACCGGCTATGTAATTAGCATGCCGAATATTACTTGGAATGTGAATTGGAACGAAATCGCCAATAGATAAGACCATTTTACAATTTGGGCCCAAGTTAGAAACAGAGCCTAAGGTGTAAATTATCGATAGTCCATATCTCGGAAACTATAAGAGATAATGCAATTTGGCAACCGGCAATGTAATTAGCATGCCGAATATTACTTGGAATGTGAATTGGAACGAAATCGCCAATAGATAAGACCATTTTACAATTTGGGCCCAAGTTAGAAGCAGAGCCTAAGGTGTAAATTATCGATAGTCCATATCTCGGAAACTATAAGAGATAATGCAATTTGGCAACCGGCAATGTAATTAGCATGCCGAATATTACTTGGAATGTGAATTGCAACGAAATCGCCAATAGATAAGACCATTTTACAATTTGGGCCCAAGTTAGAAGCAGAGCCTAAGGTGTAAATTATCGATAGTCCATATCTCGGAAACTATAAGAGATAATGCAATTTGGCAACCGGCAATGTAATTAGCATGCCGAATATTACTTGGAATGTGAATTGGAACGAAATCGCCAATAGATAAGACCATTTTACAATTTGGGCCCAAGTTAGAAGCAGAGCCTAAGGTGTAAATTATTGATAGTCCATATCTCGGAAACTATAAGAGATAATGCAATTTCGCAACCGGCAATGTAATTAGCATGCCGAATATCACTTGGAATGTGAATTGGGACGAAATCGCCAATAGATAAGACCATTTTACAATTTGGGCCCAAGTTAGAAGCAGAGCCTAAGGTGTAAATTATCGATAGTCCATATCTCGGAAACTATAAGAGATAATGCAATTTGGCAACCGGCAATGTAATTAGCATGCCGAATATTACTTGGAATGTGAATTGGAACGAAATCGCCAATAGGTAAGACCATTTTACAATTTGGGCCCAAGTTAGAAGCAGAGCCTAAGGTGTAAATTATCGATAGTCCATATCTCGGAAACTATAAGAGATAATTCAATTTGGCAACCGGCAATGTAATTAGCATGCCGAATATTACTTGGAATGTGAATTGGAACGAAATCGCCAATAGATAAGACCATTTTACAATTTGGGCCCAAGTTAGAAGCAGAGCCTAAGGTGTAAATTATCGATAGTCCATATCTCGGAAACTATAAGAGATAATGCAATTTGGCAACCGGCAATGTAATTAGCATGCCGAATATTACTTGGAATGTGAATTGGAACGAAATCGCCAATAGATAAGACCATTTTACAATTTGTGCCCAAGTTAGAAGCAGAGCCTAAGGTGTAAATTATCGATAGTCCATATCTCGGAAACTATAAGAGATAATGCAATTTGGCAACCGGCAATGTAATTAGCATGCCGAATATTACTTGGAATGTGAGTTGGAACGAAATCGCCAAAAGATAAGACCATTTTACAATTTGGGCCCAAGTTAGAAGCAGAGCCTATGGTGTAAATTATCGATAGTCCATATCTCGGAAACTATAAGAGATAATGCAATTTGGCAACCGGCAATGTAATTAGCATGCCGAATATTACTTGGAATGTGAATTGGAACGAAATCGCCAATAGGTAAGACCATTTTACAATTTGGGCCCAAATTAGAAGCAGAGCCTAAGGTGTAAATTATCGATAGTCCATATCTCGGAAAATATAAGAGATAATGCAATTTGGCAACCGGCAATGTAATTAGCATGCCGAATATTACTTGGAATGTGAATTGGAACGAAATCGCCAATAGATAAGACCATTTTACAATTTGGGCCCAAGTTAGAAGCAGAGCCTAAGGTGTAAATTATCGATAGTCCATATCTCGGAAACTATAAGAGATAATGCAGTTTGGCAACCGGCAATGTAATTAGCATGCCGAATATTACTTGGAATGTGAATTGGAACGAAATCGCCAATAGATAAGACCATTTTACAATTTGGGCCCAAGTTAGAAGCAGAGCCTAAGGTGTAAATTATCGATAGTCCATATCTCGGAAACTATAAGAGATAATGCAATTTCGCAACCGGCAATGTAATTAGCATGCCGAATATTACTTGGAGTGTGAATTGGAACGAAATCGCCAATAGATAAGACCATTTTACAATTTGGGCCCAAGTTAGAAGCAGAGCCTAAGGTGTAAATTATCGATAGTCCATATCTCGGAAACTATAAGAGATAATGCAATTTGGCAACCGGCAATGTAATTAGCATGCCGAATATTACTTGGAATGTGAATTGGAACGAAATCGCCAATAGATAAGACCATTTTACAATTTGGACCCAAGTTAGAAACAGAGCCTAAGGTGTAAATTATCGATAGTCCATATCTCGGAAACTATAAGAGATAATGCAATTTGGCAACCGGCAATGTAATTAGCATGCCGAATATTACTTGGAATGTGAATTGGAACGAAATCGCCAATAGATAAGACCATTTTACAATTTGGGCCCAAGTTAGAAGCAGAGCCTAAGGTGTAAATTATCGATAGTCCATATCTCGGAAACTATAAGAGATAATGCAATTTGGCAACCGGCAATGTAATTAGCATGCCGAATATAACTTGGAATGTGAATTGCAACGAAATCGCCAATAGATAAGACCATTTTACAATTTGGGCCCAAGTTAGAAGCAGAGCCTATGGTGTAAATTATCGATAGTCCATATCTCGGAAACTATAAGAGATAATGCAATTTGGCAACCGGCAATGTAATTAGCATGCCGAATATTACTTGGAATGTGAATTGGAACGAAATCGCCAATAGATAAGACCATTTTACAATTTGGGCCCAAGTTAGAAGCAGAGCCTAAGGTGTAAATTATTGATTGTCCATATCTCGGAAACTATAAGAGATAATGCAATTTCGCAACCGGCAATGTAATTAGCATGCCGAATATCACTTGGAATGTGAATTGGGACGAAATCGCCAATAGATAAGACCATTTTACAATTTGGGCCCAAGTTAGAAGCAGAGCCTAAGGTGTAAATTATCGATAGTCCATATCTCGGAAACTATAAGAGATAATGCAATTTGGCAACCGGCAATGTAATTAGCATGCCGAATATTACTTGGAATGTGAATTGGAACGAAATCGCCAATAGGTAAGACCATTTTACAATTTGGGCCCAAGTTAGAAGCAGAGCCTAAGGTGTAAATTATCGATAGTCCATATCTCGGAAACTATAAGAGATAATGCAATTTGGCAATCGGCAATGTAATTAGCATGCCGAATATTACTTGGAATGTGAATTGGAACGAAATCGCCAAAAGATAAGACCATTTTACAATTTGGGCCCAAGTTAGAAGCAGAGCCTATGGTGTAAATTATCGATAGTCCATATCTCGGAAACTATAAGAGATAATGCAATTTGGCAACCGGCAATGTAATTAGCATGCCGAATATTACTTGGAATGTGAATTGGAACGAAATCGCCAATA
Source organism: Rhynchophorus ferrugineus (assembly GCF_030347505.1). Taxonomy (NCBI): domain Eukaryota; kingdom Metazoa; phylum Arthropoda; class Insecta; order Coleoptera; family Curculionidae; genus Rhynchophorus; species Rhynchophorus ferrugineus. The sequence goes on from NW_027472868.1 coordinate 95,729, forward strand.
GATAAGACCATTTTACAATTTGGGCCCAAGTTAGAAGCAGAGCCTAAGGTGTAAATTATCGATAGTCCATATCTCGGAAACTATAAGAGATAATGCAAATTGGCAACCGGCAATGTAATTAGCATGCCGAATATTACTTGGAATGTGAATTGGAACGAAATCGCCAATAGGTAAGACCATTTTACAATTTGGGCCCAAATTAGAAGCAGAGCCTAAGGTGTAAATTATCGATAGTCCATATCTCGGAAAATATAAGAGATAATGCAATTTGGCAACCGGCAATGTAATTAGCATGCCGAATATTACTTGGAATGTGAATTGCAACGAAATCGCCAATAGATAAGACCATTTTACAATTTGGGCCCAAGTTAGAAGCAGAGCCTAAGGTGTAAATTATCGATAGTCCATATCTCGGAAACTATAAGAGATAATGCAATTTGGCAACCGGCAATGTAATTAGCATGCCGAATATTACTTGGAATGTGAATTGTAACGAAATCGCCAGTAGATAAGACCATTTTACAATTTGGGCCCAAGTTAGAAGCAGAGCCTAAGGTGTAAATTATCGATAGTCCATATCTCGGAAACTATAAGAGATAATGCAATTTGGCAACCGGCAATGTAATTAGCATGCCGAATATTACTTGGAATGTGAATTGGAACGAAATCGCCAATAGGTAAGACCATTTTACAATTTGGGCCCAAGTTAGAAGCAGAGCCTAAGGTGTAAATTATCGATAGTCCATATCTCGGAAACTATTAGAGATAATTCATTATGGCAACCGGCAATGTAATTATCATGCCGAATATTACTTGGAATGTGAATTGGAACGAAATCGCCAATAGATAAGGCCATTTTACAATTTGGGCCCAAGTTAGAAGCAGAGCCTAAGGTGTAAATTATCGATAGTCCATATCTCGGAAACTATAAGAGATAATGCAATTTGGCAACCGGCAATGTAATTAGCATGCCGAATATTACCTGGAATGTGAATTGGAACGAAATCGCCAATAGATAAGACCATTTTACAATTTGGGAGCAAGTTAGAAGCAGAGCCTAAGGTGTAAATTATCGATAGTCCATATCTCGGAAACTATAAGAGATAATGCAATTTGGCAAACGGCAATGTAATTAGCATGCCGAATATTACTTGGAATGTGAATTGGAACGAAATCGCCAATAGATAAGACCATTTTACAATTAGGGCCCAAGTTAGAAGCAGAGCCTATGGTGTAAATTATCGATAGTCCATATCTCGGAAACTATAAGAGATAATGCAATTTGGCAACCGGCAATGTAATTAGCATGCCGAATATTACTTGGAATGTGAATTGGAACGAAATCGCCAATAGATAAGACCATTTTACAATTTGGGCCCAAGTTAGAAGCAGAGCCTAAGGTGTAAATTATTGATAGTCTATATCTCGGAAACTATAAGAGATAATGCAATTTCGCAACCGGCAATGTAATTAGCATGCCGAATATCACTTGGAATGTGAATTGGGACGAAATCGCCAATAGATAAGACCATTTTACAATTTGGGCCCAAGTTAGGAGCAGAGCCTAAGGTGTAAATTATCGATAGTCCATATCTCGGAAACTATAAGAGATAATGCAATTTGGCAACCGGCAATGTAATTAGCATGCCGAATATTACTTGGAATATGAATTGGAACGAAATCGCCAATAGATAAGACCATTTTACAATTTGGGCTCAAGTTAGAAGCAGAGCCTAAGGTGTAAATTATCGATAGTCCATATCTCGGAAACTATAAGAGATAATGCAATTTGGCAACCGGCAATGTAATTAGCATGCCGAATATTACTTGGAATGTGAATTGCAACGAAATCGCCAATAGATAAGACCATTTTACAATTTGGGCCCAAGTTAGAAGCAGAGCCTAAGGTGTAAATTATCGATAGTCCATATCTCGGAAACTATAAGAGATAATTCAATTTGGCAACCGGCAATGTAATTAGCATGCCGAATATTACTTGGAATGTGAATTGGAACGAAATCGCCAATAGATAAGACCATTTTACAATTTGGGCCCAAGTTAGAAGCAGAGCCTAAGGTGTAAATTATCGATAGTCCATATCTCGGAAACTATAAGAGATAATGCAATTTGGCAAACGGCAATGTAATTAGCATGCCGAATATTACTTGGAATGTGAATTGGAACGAAATCGCCAATAGATAAGACCATTTTACAATTTGGGCCCAAGTTAGAAGCAGAGCCTAAGGTGTAAATTATCGATAGTCCATATCTCGGAAACTATAAGAGATAATGCAATTTGGCAACCGGCAATGTAATTAGCATGCCGAATATTACTTGGAATGTGAATTGGAACGAAATCGCCAATTGGTAAGACCATTTTACAATTTGGGCCCAAGTTAGAAGCAGAGCCTAAGGTGTAAATTATCGATAGTCCATATCTCGGAAACTATAAGAGATAATTCAATTTGGCAACCGGCAATGTAATTAGCATGCCGAATATTACTTGGAATGTGAATTGGAACGAAATCGCCAATAGATAAGACCATTTTACAATTTGGGCCCAAGTTAGAAGCAGAGCCTAAGGTGTAAATTATCGATAGTCCATATCTCGGAAACTATAAGAGATAATGCAATTTGGCAACCGGCAATGTAATTAGCATGCCGAATATTACCTGGAATGTGAATTGGAACGAAATCGCCAATAGATAAGACCATTTTACAATTTGGGAGCAAGTTAGAAGCAGAGCCTAAGGTGTAAATTATCGATAGTCCATATCTCGGAAACTATAAGAGATAATGCAATTTGGCAACCGGCAATGTAATTAGCATGCCGAATATTACTTGGAATGTGAATTGGAACGAAATCGCCAATAGATAAGACCATTTTACAATTAGGGCCCAAGTTAGAAGCAGAGCCTATGGTGTAAATTATCGATAGTCCATATCTCGGAAACTATAAGAGATAATGCAATTTGGCAACCGGCAATGTAATTAGCATGCCGAATATTACTTTGAATGTGAATTGGAACGAAATCGCCAATAGATAAGACCATTTTACAATTTGGGCCCAAGTTAGAAGCAGAGCCTATGGAGTAAATTATCGATAGTCCATATCTCGGAAACTATAAGAGATAATGCAATTTGGCAACCGGCAATGTAATTAGCATGCCGAATATTACTTGGAATGTGAATTGGAACGAAATCGCCAATAGATAAGACCATTTTACAATTTGGGCCCAAGTTAGAAGCAGAGCCTAAGGTGTAAATTATCGATAGACCATATCTCGGAAACTATAAGAGATAATGCAATTTGGCAACCGGCAATGTAATTAGCATGCCGAATATTACTTGGAATGTGAATTGGAACGAAATCGCCAATAGATAAGACCATTTTACAATTTGGGCCCAAGTTAGAAGCAGAGCCTAAGGTGTAAATTATCGATAGTCCATATCTCGGAAACTATAATAGATAAGACCATTTTACAATTTGGGCCCAAGTTAGAAGCAGAGCCTAAGGTGTAAATTATTGATAGTCCATATCTCGGAAACTATAAGAGATAATGCAATTTGGCAACCGGCAATGTAATTTGCATGCCGAATATTACTTGGAATGTGAATTGGAACGAAATCGCCAATAGATAAGACCATTTTACAATTTGGGCCCAAGTTAGAAGCAGAGCCTAAGGTGTAAATTATCGATAGTCCATATCTCGGAAACTATAAGAGATAATGCAATTTGGCAACCGGCAATGTAATTAGCATGCCGAATATTACTTGGAATGTGAATTGGAACGAAATCGCCAAAAGATAAGACCATTTTACAATTTGGGCCCAAGTTAGAAGCAGAGCCTATGGTGTAAATTATCGATAGTCCATATCTCGGAAACTATAAGAGATAATGCAATTTGGCAACCGGCAATGTAATTAGCATGCCGAATATTACTTGGAATGTGAATTGGAACGAAATCGCCAATAGATAAGACCATTTTACAATTTGGGCCCAAGTTAGAAGCAGAGCCTAAGGTGTAAATTATCGATAGTCCATATCTCGGAAACTATAAGAGATAATGCAAATTGGCAACCGGCAATGTAATTAGCACGCCGAATATTACTTGGAATGTGAATTGGAACGAAATCGCCAATAGGTAAGACCATTTTACAATTTGGGCCCAAATTAGAAGCAGAGCCTAAGGTGTAAATTATCGATAGTCCATATCTCGGAAAATATAAGAGATAATGCAATTTGGCAACCGGCAATGTAATTAGCATGCCGAATATTACTTGGAATGTGAATTGCAACGAAATCGCCAATAGATAAGACCATTTTACAATTTGGGCCCAAGTTAGAAGCAGAGCCTAAGGTGTAAATTATCGATAGTCCATATCTCGGAAACTATAAGAGATAATGCAATTTGGCAACCGGCAATGTAATTAGCATGCCGAATATTACTTGGAATGTGAATTGTAACGAAATCGCCAGTAGATAAGACCATTTTACAATTTGGGCCCAAGTTAGAAGCAGAGCCTAAGGTTTAAATTATCGATAGTCCATATCTCGGAAACTATAAGAGATAATGCAATTTGGCAACCGGCAATGTAATTAGCATGCCGAATATTACTTGGAATGTGAATTGGAACGAAATCGCCAATAGGTAAGACCATTTTACAATTTGGGCCCAAGTTAGAAGCAGAGCCTAAGGTGTAAATTATCGATAGTCCATATCTCGGAAACTATTAGAGATAATTCATTTTGGCAACCGGCAATGTAATTATCATGCCGAATATTACTTGGAATGTGAATTGGAACGAAATCGCCAATAGATAAGACCATTTTACAATTTGGGTCCAAGTTAGAAGCAGAGCCTAAGGTGTAAATTATCGATAGTCCATATCTTGGAAACTATAAGAGATAATGCAATTTGGCAACCGGCAATGTAATTAGCATGCCGAATATTACCTGGAATGTGAATTGGAACGAAATCGCCAATAGATAAGACCATTTTAAAATTTGGGAGCAAGTTAGAAGCAGAGCCTAAGGTGTAAATTATCGATAGTCCATATCTCGGAAACTATAAGAGATAATGCAATTTGGCAACCGGCAATGTAATTAGCATGCCGAATATTACTTGGAATGTGAATTGGAACGAAATCGCCAATAGATAAGACCATTTTACAATTAGGGCCCAAGTTAGAAGCAGAGCCTATGGTGTAAATTATCGATAGTCCATATCTCGGAAACTATAAGAGATAATGCAATTTGGCAACCGGCAATGTAATTAGCATGCCGAATATTACTTGGAATGTGAATTGGAACGAAATCGCCAAAAGATAAGACCATTTTACAATTTGGGCCCAAGTTAGAAGCAGAGCCTAAGGTGTAAATTATTGATAGTCTATATCTCGGAAACTATAAGAGATAATGCAATTTCGCAACCGGCAATGTAATTAGCATGCCGAATATCACTTGGAATGTGAATTGGGACGAAATCGCCAATAGATAAGACCATTTTACAATTTGGGCCCAAGTTAGGAGCAGAGCCTAAGGTGTAAATTATCGATAGTCCATATCTCGGAAACTATAAGAGATAATGCAATTTGGCAACCGGCAATGTAATTAGCATGCCGAATATTACTTGGAATGTGAATTGGAACGAAATCGCCAATAGATAAGACCATTTTACAATTTGGGCCCAAGTTAGAAGCAGAGCCTAAGGTGTAAATTATCGATAGTCCATATCTCGGAAACTATAAGAGATAATGCAATTTGGCAACCGGCAATGTAATTAGCATGCCGAATATTACTTGGAATGTGAATTGCAACGAAATCGCCAATAGATAAGACCATTTTACAATTTGGGCCCAAGTTAGAAGCAGAGCCTAAGGTGTAAATTATCGATAGTCCATATCTCGGAAACTATAAGAGATAATTCAATTTGGCAACCGGCAATGTAATTAGCATGCCGAATATTACTTGGAATGTGAATTGGAACGAAATCGCCAATAGATAAGACCATTTTACAATTTGGGCCCAAGTTAGAAGCAGAGCCTAAAGTGTAAATTATCGATAGTCCATATCTCGGAAACTATAAGAGATAATGCAATTTGGCAAACGGCAATGTAATTAGCATGCCGAATATTACTTGGAATGTGAATTGGAACGAAATCGCCAATTGGTAAGACCATTTTACAATTTGGGCCCAAGTTAGAAGCAGAGCCTAAGGTGTAAATTATCGATAGTCCATATCTCGGAAACTATAATAGATAAGACCATTTTACAATTTGGGCCCAAGTTAGAAGCAGAGCCTAAGGTGTAAATTATCGATAGTCCATATCTCGGAAACTATAAGAGATAATGCAATTTGGCAACCGGCAATGTAATTAGCATGCCGAATATTACCTGGAATGTGAATTGGAACGAAATCGCCAATAGATAAGACCATTTTACAATTTGGGAGCAAGTTAGAAGCAGAGCCTAAGGTGTAAATTATCGATAGTCCATATCTCGGAAACTATAAGAGATAATGCAATTTGGCAACCGGCAATGTAATTAGCATGCCGAATATTACTTGGAATGTGAATTGGAACGAAATCGCCAATAGATAAGACCATTTTACAATTAGGGCCCAAGTTAGAAGCAGAGCCTATGGTGTAAATTATCGATAGTCCATATCTCGGAAACTATAAGAGATAATGCAATTTGGCAACCGGCAATGTAATTAGCATGCCGAATATTACTTTGAATGTGAATTGGAACGAAATCGCCAATAGATAAGACCATTTTACAATTTGGGCCCAAGTTAGAAGCAGAGCCTATGGAGTAAATTATCGATAGTCCATATCTCGGAAACTATAAGAGATAATGCAATTTGGCAACCGGCAATGTAATTAGCATGCCGAATATTACTTGGAATGTGAATTGGAACGAAATCGCCAATAGATAAGACCATTTTACAATTTGGGCCCAAGTTAGAAGCAGAGCCTAAGGTGTAAATTATCGATAGTCCATATCTCGGAAACTATAATAGATAAGACCATTTTACAATTTGGGCCCAAGTTAGAAGCAGAGCCTAAGGTGTAAATTATTGATAGTCCATATCTCGGAAACTATAAGAGATAATGCAATTTGGCAACCGGCAATGTAATTAGCATGCCGAATATTACTTGGAATGTGAATTGGAACGAAATCGCCAATAGATAAGACCATTTTACAATTTGGGCCCAAGTTAGAAGCAGAGCCTAAGGTGTAAATTATCGATAGTCCATATCTCGGAAACTATAAGAGATAATGCAATTTGGCAACCGGCAATGTAATTAGCATGCCGAATATTACTTGGAATGTGAATTGGAACGAAATCGCCAATAGATAAGACCATTTTACAATTTGGGCCCAAGTTAGAAGCAGAGCCTAAGGTGTAAATTATCGATAGTCCATATCTCGGAAACTATAAGAGATAATGCAAATTGGCAACCGGCAATGTAATTAGCATGCCGAATATTACTTGGAATGTGAATTGGAACGAAATCGCCAATAGGTAAGACCATTTTACAATTTGGGCCCAAATTAGAAGCAGAGCCTAAGGTGTAAATTATCGATAGTCCATATCTCGGAAAATATAAGAGATAATGCAATTTGGAAACCGGCAATGTAATTAGCATGCCGAATATTACTTGGAATGTGAATTGGAACGAAATCGCCAATAGATAAGACCATTTTACAATTTGGGCCCAAGTTAGAAGCAGAGCTTAAGGTGTAAATTATCGATAGTCCATATCTCGGAAACTATAAGAGATAATGCAATTTGGCAACCGGCAATGTAATTAGCATGCCGAATATTACTTGGAATGTGAATTGTAACGAAATCGCCAGTAGATAAGACCATTTTACAATTTGGGCCCAAGTTAGAAGCAGAGCCTAAGGTGTAAATTATCGATAGTCCATATCTCGGAAACTATAAGAGATAATGAAATTTGGCAACCGGCAATGTAATTAGCATGCCGAATATTACTTGGAATGTGAATTGGAACGAAATCGCCAATAGGTAAGACCATTTTACAATTTGGGCCCAAGTTAGAAGCAGAGCCTAAGGTGTAAATTATCGATAGTCCATATCTCGGAAACTATTAGAGATAATTCATTTTGGCAACCGGCAATGTAATTATCATGCCGAATATTACTTGGAATGTGAATTGGAACGAAATCGCCAATAGATAAGACCATTTTACAATTTGGGCCCAAGTTAGAAGCAGAGCCTAAGGTGTAAATTATCGATAGTCCATATCTCGGAAACTATAAGAGATAATGCAATTTGGCAACCGGCAATGTAATTAGCATGCCGAATATTACCTGGAATGTGAATTGGAACGAAATCGCCAATAGATAAGACCATTTTACAATTTGGGAGCAAGTTAGAAGCAGAGCCTAAGGTGTAAATTATCGATAGTCCATATCTCGGAAACTATAAGAGATAATGCAATTTGGCAACCGGCAATGTAATTAGCATGCCGAATATTACTTGGAATGTGAATTGGAACGAAATCGCCAATAGATAAGACCATTTTACAATTAGGGCCCAAGTTAGAAGCAGAGCCTATGGTGTAAATTATCGATAGTCCATATCTCGGAAACTATAAGAGATAATGCAATTTGGCAACCGGCAATGTAATTAGCATGCCGAATATTACTTGGAATGTGAATTGGAACGAAATCGCCAATAGATAAGACCATTTTACAATTTGGGCCCAAGTTAGAAGCAGAGCCTAAGGTGTAAATTATTGATAGTCTATATCTCGGAAACTATAAGAGATAATGCAATTTCGCAACCGGCAATGTAATTAGCATGCCGAATATCACTTGGAATGTGAATTGGGACGAAATCGCCAATAGATAAGACCATTTTACAATTTGGGCCCAAGTTAGGAGCAGAGCCTAAGGTGTAAATTATCGATAGTCCATATCTCGGAAACTATAAGAGATAATGCAATTTGGCAACCGGCAATGTAATTAGCATGCCGAATATTACTTGGAATGTGAATTGGAACGAAATCGCCAATAGATAAGACCATTTTACAATTTGGGCCCAAGTTAGAAGCAGAGCCTAAGGTGTAAATTATCGATAGTCCATATCTCGGAAACTATAAGAGATAATGCAATTTGGCAACCGGCAATGTAATTAGCATGCCGAATATTACTTGGAATGTGAATTGCTACGAAATCGCCAATAGATAAGACCATTTTACAATTTGGGCCCAAGTTAGAAGCAGAGCCTAAGGGGTAAATTATCGATAGTCCATATCTCGGAAACTATAAGAGATAATTCAATTTGGCAACCGGCAATGTAATTAGCATGCCGAATATTACTTGGAATGTGAATTGGAACGAAATCGCCAATAGATAAGACCATTTTACAATTTGGGCCCAAGTTAGAAGCAGAGCCTAAGGTGTAAATTATCGATAGTCCATATCTCGGAAACTATAAGAGATAATGCAATTTGGCAAACGGCAATGTAATTAGCATGCCGAATATTACTTGGAATGTGAATTGGAACGAAATCGCCAAAAGATAAGACCATTTTACAATTTGGGCCCAAGTTAGAAGCAGAGCCTATGGTGTAAATTATCCATAGTCCATATCTCGGAAACTATAAGAGATAATGCAATTTGGCAACCGGCAATGTAATTAGCATGCCGAATATTACTTGGAATGTGAATTGTAACGAAATCGCCAGTAGATAAGACCATTTTACAATTTGGGCCCAAGTTAGAAGCAGAGCCTAAGGTGTAAATTATCGATAGTCCATATCTCGGAAACTATAAGAGATAATGAAATTTGGCAACCGGCAATGTAATTAGCATGCCGAATATTACTTGGAATGTGAATTGGAACGAAATCGCCAATAGGTAAGACCATTTTACAATTTGGGCCCAAGTTAGAAGCAGAGCCTAAGGTGTAAATTATCGATAGTCCATATCTCGGAAACTATTAGAGATAATTCATTTTGGCAACCGGCAATGTAATTATCATGCCGAATATTACTTGGAATGTGAATTGGAACGAAATCGCCAATAGATAAGACCATTTTACAATTTGGGCCGAAGTTAGAAGCAGAGCCTAAGGTGTAAATTATCGATAGTCCATATCTCGGAAACTATAAGAGATAATGCAATTTGGCAACCGGCAATGTAATTAGCATGCCGAATATTACCTGGAATGTGAATTGGAACGAAATCGCCAATAGATAAGACCATTTTACAATTTGGGAGCAAGTTAGAAGCAGAGCCTAAGGTGTAAATTATCGATAGTCCATATCTCGGAAACTATAAGAGATAATGCAATTTGGCAACCGGCAATGTAATTAGCATGCCGAATATTACTTGGAATGTGAATTGGAACGAAATCGCCAATAGATAAGACCATTTTACAATTAGGGCCCAAGTTAGAAGCAGAGCCTATGGTGTAAATTATCGATAGTCCATATCTCGGAAACTATAAGAGATAATGCAATTTGGCAACCGGCAATGTAATTAGCATGCCGAATATTACTTGGAATGTGAATTGGAACGAAATCGCCAATAGATAAGACCATTTTACAATTTGGGCCCAAGTTAGAAGCAGAGCCTAAGGTGTAAATTATTGATAGTCTATATCTCGGAAACTATAAGAGATAATGCAATTTCGCAACCGGCAATGTAATTAGCATGCCGAATATCACTTGGAATGTGAATTGGGACGAAATCGCCAATAGATAAGACCATTTTACAATTTGGGCCCAAGTATAGGAGCAGAGCCTAAGGTGTAAATTATCGATAGTCCATATCTCGGAAACTATAAGAGATAATGCAATTTGGCAACCGGCAATGTAATTAGCATGCCGAATATTACTTGGAATGTGAATTGGAACGAAATCGCCAATAGATAAGACCATTTTACAATTTGGGCCCAAGTTAGAAGCAGAGCCTAAGGTGTAAATTATCGATAGTCCATATCTCGGAAACTATAAGAGATAATGCAATTTGGCAACCGGCAATGTAATTAGCATGCCGAATATTACTTGGAATGTGAATTGCAACGAAATCGCCAATAGATAAGACCATTTTACAATTTGGGCCCAAGTTAGAAGCAGAGCCTAAGGTGTAAATTATCGATAGTCCATATCTCGGAAACTATAAGAGATAATGCAATTTGGCAACCGGCAATGTAATTAGCATGCCGAATATTACTTGGAATGTGAATTGGAACGAAATCGCCAAAAGATAAGACCATTTTACAATTTGGGCCCAAGTTAGAAGCAGAGCCTATGGTGTAAATTATCGATAGTCCATATCTCGGAAACTATAAGAGATAATGCAATTTGGCAACCGGCAATGTAATTAGCATGCCGAATATTACTTGGAATGTGAATTGTAACGAAATCGCCAGTAGATAAGACCATTTTACAATTTGGGCCCAAGTTAGAAGCAGAGCCTAAGGTGTAAATTATCGATAGTCCATATCTCGGAAACTATAAGAGATAATGAAATTTGGCAACCGGCAATGTAATTAGCATGCCGAATATTACTTGGAATGTGAATTGGAACGAAATCGCCAATAGGTAAGACCATTTTACAATTTGGGCCCAAGTTAGAAGCAGAGCCTAAGGTGTAAATTATCGATAGTCCATATCTCGGAAACTATTAGAGATAATTCATTTTGGCAACCGGCAATGTAATTATCATGCCGAATATTACTTGGAATGTGAATTGGAACGAAATCGCCAATAGATAAGACCATTTTACAATTTGGGCCGAAGTTAGAAGCAGAGCCTAAGGTGTAAATTATCGATAGTCCATATCTCGGAAACTATAAGAGATAATGCAATTTGGCAACCGGCAATGTAATTAGCATGCCGAATATTACCTGGAATGTGAATTGGAACGAAATCGCCAATAGATAAGACCATTTTACAATTTGGGAGCAAGTTAGAAGCAGAGCCTAAGGTGTAAATTATCGATAGTCCATATCTCGGAAACTATAAGAGATAATGCAATTTGGCAACCGGCAATGTAATTAGCATGCCGAATATTACTTGGAATGTGAATTGGAACGAAATCGCCAATAGATAAGACCATTTAGGTTCGTCCATCGATCATGGACGAACCTCAAGTTAGAAGCAGAGCCTATGGTGTAAATTATCGATAGTCCATATCTCGGAAACTATAAGAGATAATGCAATTTGGCAACCGGCAATGTAATTAGCATGCCGAATATTACTTGGAATGTGAATTGGAACGAAATCGCCAATAGATAAGACCATTTTACAATTTGGGCCCAAGTTAGAAGCAGAGCCTAAGGTGTAAATTATTGATAGTCTATATCTCGGAAACTATAAGAGATAATGCAATTTCGCAACCGGCAATGTAATTAGCATGCCGAATATCACTTGGAATGTGAATTGGGACGAAATCGCCAATAGATAAGACCATTTTACAATTTGGGCCCAAGTATAGGAGCAGAGCCTAAGGTGTAAATTATCGATAGTCCATATCTCGGAAACTATAAGAGATAATGCAATTTGGCAACCGGCAATGTAATTAGCATGCCGAATATTACTTGGAATGTGAATTGGAACGAAATCGCCAATAGATAAGACCATTTTACAATTTGGGCCCAAGTTAGAAGCAGAGCCTAAGGTGTAAATTATCGATAGTCCATATCTCGGAAACTATAAGAGATAATGCAATTTGGCAACCGGCAATGTAATTAGCATGCCGAATATTACTTGGAATGTGAATTGCAACGAAATCGCCAATAGATAAGACCATTTTACAATTTGGGCCCAAGTTAGAAGCAGAGCCTAAGGTGTAAATTATCGATAGTCCATATCTCGGAAACTATAAGAGATAATTCAATTTGGCAACCGGCAATGTAATTAGCATGCCGAATATTACTTGGAATGTGAATTGGAACGAAATCGCCAATAGATAAGACCATTTTACAATTTGGGCCCAAGTTAGAAGCAGAGCCTAAGGTGTAAATTATCGATAGTCCATATCTCGGAAACTATAAGAGATAATGCAATTTGGCAAACGGCAATGTAATTAGCATGCCGAATATTACTTGGAATGTGAATTGGAACGAAATCGCCAATAGATAAGACCATTTTACAATTTGGGCCCAAGTTAGAAGCAGAGCCTAAGGTGTAAATTATCGATAGTCCATATCTCGGAAACTATAAGAGATAATGCAATTTGGCAACCGGCAATGTAATTAGCATGCCGAATATTACTTGGAATGTGAATTGGAACGAAATCGCCAATTGGTAAGACCATTTTACAATTTGGGCCCAAGTTAGAAGCAGAGCCTAAGGTGTAAATTATCGATAGTCCATATCTCGGAAACTATAAGAGATAATTCAATTTGGCAACCAGCAATGTAATTAGCATGCCGAATATTACTTGGAATGTGAATTGGAACGAAATCGCCAATAGATAAGACCATTTTACAATTTGGGCCCAAGTTAGAAGCAGAGCCTAAGGTGTAAATTATCGATAGTCCATATCTCGGAAACTATAAGAGATAATGCAATTTGGCAACCGGCAATGTAATTAGCATGCCGAATATTACCTGGAATGTGAATTGGAACGAAATCGCCAATAGATAAGACCATTTTACAATTTGGGAGCAAGTTAGAAGCAGAGCCTAAGGTGTAAATTATCGATAGTCCATATCTCGGAAACTATAAGAGATAATGCAATTTGGCAACCGGCAATGTAATTAGCATGCCGAATATTACTTGGAATGTGAATTGGAACGAAATCGCCAATAGATAAGACCATTTTACAATTAGGGCCCAAGTTAGAAGCAGAGCCTATGGTGTAAATTATCGATAGTCCATATCTCGGAAACTATAAGAGATAATGCAATTTGGCAACCGGCAATGTAATTAGCATGCCGAATATTACTTTGAATGTGAATTGGAACGAAATCGCCAATAGATAAGACCATTTTACAATTTGGGCCCAAGTTAGAAGCAGAGCCTATGGAGTAAATTATCGATAGTCCATATCTCGGAAACTATAAGAGATAATGCAATTTGGCAACCGGCAATGTAATTAGCATGCCGAATATTACTTGGAATGTGAATTGGAACGAAATCGCCAATAGATAAGACCATTTTACAATTTGGGCCCAAGTTAGAAGCAGAGCCTAAGGTGTAAATTATCGATAGTCCATATCTCGGAAACTATAAGAGATAATGCAATTTGGCAACCGGCAATGTAATTAGCATGCCGAATATTACTTGGAATGTGAATTGGAACGAAATCGCCAATAGATAAGACCATTTTACAATTTGGGCCCAAGTTAGAAGCAGAGCCTAAGGTGTAAATTATCGATAGTCCATATCTCGGAAACTATAAGAGATAATGCAATTTGGCAACCGGCAATGTAATTAGCATGCCGAATATTACTTGGAATGTGAATTGGAACGAAATCGCCAAAAGATAAGACCATTTTACAATTTGGGCCCAAGTTAGAAGCAGAGCCTATGGTGTAAATTATCGATAGTCCATATCTCGGAAACTATAAGAGATAATGCAATTTGGCAACCGGCAATGTAATTAGCATGCCGAATATTACTTGGAATGTGAATTGGAACGAAATCGCCAATAGATAAGACCATTTTACAATTTGGGCCCAAGTTAGAAGCAGAGCCTAAGGTGTAAATTATCGATAGTCCATATCTCGGAAACTATAAGAGATAATGCAAATTGGCAACCGGCAATGTAATTAGCATGCCGAATATTACTTGGAATGTGAATTGGAACGAAATCGCCAATAGGTAAGACCATTTTACAATTTGGGCCCAAATTAGAAGCAGAGCCTAAGGTGTAAATTATCGATAGTCCACATCTCGGAAAATATAAGAGATAATGCAATTTGGCAACCGGCAATGTAATTAGCATGCCGAATATTACTTGGAATGTGAATTGCAACGAAATCGCCAATAGATAAGACCATTTTACAATTTGGGCCCAAGTTAGAAGCAGAGCCTAAGGTGTAAATTATCGATAGTCCATATCTCGGAAACTATAAGAGATAATGCAATTTGGCAACCGGCAATGTAATTAGCATGCCGAATATTACTTGGAATGTGAATTGTAACGAAATCGCCAGTAGATAAGACCATTTTACAATTTGGGCCCAAGTTAGAAGCAGAGCCTAAGGTGTAAATTATCGATAGTCCATATCTCGGAAACTATAAGAGATAATGCAATTTGGCAACCGGCAATGTAATTAGCATGCCGAATATTACTTGGAATGTGAATTGGAACGAAATCGCCAATAGGTAAGACCATTTTACAATTTGGGCCCAAGTTAGAAGCAGAGCCTAAGGTGTAAATTATCGATAGTCCATATCTCGGAAACTATTAGAGATAATTCATTTTGGCAACCGGCAATGTAATTATCATGCCGAATATTACTTGGAATGTGAATTGGAACGAAATCGCCAATAGATAAGACCATTTTACAATTTGGGCCCAAGTTAGAAGCAGAGCCTAAGGTGTAAATTATCGATAGTCCATATCTCGGAAACTATAAGAGATAATGCAATTTGGCAACCGGCAATGTAATTAGCATGCCGAATATTACCTGGAATGTGAATTGGAACGAAATCGCCAATAGATAAGACCATTTTACAATTTGGGAGCAAGTTAGAAGCAGAGCCTAAGGTGTAAATTATCGATAGTCCATATCTCGGAAACTATAAGAGATAATGCAATTTGGCAACCGGCAATGTAATTAGCATGCCGAATATTACTTGGAATGTGAATTGGAACGAAATCGCCAATAGATAAGACCATTTTACAATTAGGGCCCAAGTTAGAAGCAGAGCCTATGGTGTAAATTATCGATAGTCCATATCTCGGAAACTATAAGAGATAATGCAATTTGGCAACCGGCAATGTAATTAGCATGCCGAATATTACTTGGAATGTGAATTGGAACGAAATCGCCAATAGATAAGACCATTTTACAATTTGGGCCCAAGTTAGAAGCAGAGCCTAAGGTGTAAATTATTGATAGTCTATATCTCGGAAACTATAAGAGATAATGCAATTTCGCAACCGGCAATGTAATTAGCATGCCGAATATCACTTGGAATGTGAATTGGGACGAAATCGCCAATAGATAAGACCATTTTACAATTTGGGCCCAAGTTAGGAGCAGAGCCTAAGGTGTAAATTATCGATAGTCCATATCTCGGAAACTATAAGAGATAATGCAATTTGGCAACCGGCAATGTAATTAGCATGCCGAATATTACTTGGAATGTGAATTGGAACGAAATCGCCAATAGATAAGACCATTTTACAATTTGGGCCCAAGTTAGAAGCAGAGCCTAAGGTGTAAATTATCGATAGTCCATATCTCGGAAACTATAAGAGATAATGCAATTTGGCAACCGGCAATGTAATTAGCATGCCGAATATTACTTGGAATGTGAATTGGAACGAAATCGCCAATTGGTAAGACCATTTTACAATTTGGGCCCAAGTTAGAAGCAGAGCCTAAGGTGTAAATTATCGATAGTCCATATCTCGGAAACTATAAGAGATAATGCAATTTGGCAACCGGCAATGTAATTAGCATGCCGAATATTACTTGGAATGTGAATTGGAACGAAATCGCCAATAGATAAGACCATTTTACAATTTGGGCCCAAGTTAGAAGCAGAGCCTAAGGTGTAAATTATCGATAGTCCATATCTCGGAAACTATAAGAGATAATGCAATTTGGCAAACGGCAATGTAATTAGCATGCCGAATATTACTTGGAATGTGAATTGGAACGAAATCGCCAATAGATAAGACCATTTTACAATTTGGGCCCAAGTTAGAAGCAGAGCCTAAGGTGTAAATTATCGATAGTCCATATCTCGGAAACTATAAGAGATAATGCAATTTGGCAACCGGCAATGTAATTAGCATGCCGAATATTACTTGGAATGTGAATTGGAACGAAATCGCCAATTGGTAAGACCATTTTACAATTTGGGCCCAAGTTAGAAGCAGAGCCTAAGGTGTAAATTATCGATAGTCCATATCTCGGAAACTATAAGAGATAATTCAATTTGGCAACCAGCAATGTAATTAGCATGCCGAATATTACTTGGAATGTGAATTGGAACGAAATCGCCAATAGATAAGACCATTTTACAATTTGGGCCCAAGTTAGAAGCAGAGCCTAAGGTGTAAATTATCGATAGTCCATATCTCGGAAACTATAAGAGATAATGCAATTTGGCAACCGGCAATGTAATTAGCATGCCGAATATTACCTGGAATGTGAATTGGAACGAAATCGCCAATAGATAAGACCATTTTACAATTTGGGAGCAAGTTAGAAGCAGAGCCTAAGGTGTAAATTATCGATAGTCCATATCTCGGAAACTATAAGAGATAATGCAATTTGGCAACCGGCAATGTAATTAGCATGCCGAATATTACTTGGAATGTGAATTGGAACGAAATCGCCAATAGATAAGACCATTTTACAATTAGGGCCCAAGTTAGAAGCAGAGCCTATGGTGTAAATTATCGATAGTCCATATCTCGGAAACTATAAGAGATAATGCAATTTGGCAACCGGCAATGTAATTAGCATGCCGAATATTACTTTGAATGTGAATTGGAACGAAATCGCCAATAGATAAGACCATTTTACAATTTGGGCCCAAGTTAGAAGCAGAGCCTATGGAGTAAATTATCGATAGTCCATATCTCGGAAACTATAAGAGATAATGCAATTTGGCAACCGGCAATGTAATTAGCATGCCGAATATTACTTGGAATGTGAATTGGAACGAAATCGCCAATAGATAAGACCATTTTACAATTTGGGCCCAAGTTAGAAGCAGAGCCTAAGGTGTAAATTATCGATAGTCCATATCTCGGAAACTATAAGAGATAATGCAATTTGGCAACCGGCAATGTAATTAGCATGCCGAATATTACTTGGAATGTGAATTGGAACGAAATCGCCAATAGATAAGACCATTTTACAATTTGGGCCCAAGTTAGAAGCAGAGCCTAAGGTGTAAATTATCGATAGTCCATATCTCGGAAACTATAAGAGATAATGCAATTTGGCAACCGGCAATGTAATTAGCATGCCGAATATTACTTGGAATGTGAATTGGAACGAAATTGCCAAAAGATAAGACCATTTTACAATTTGGGCCCAAGTTAGAAGCAGAGCCTATGGTGTAAATTATCGATAGTCCATATCTCGGAAACTATAAGAGATAATGCAATTTGGCAACCGGCAATGTAATTAGCATGCCGAATATTACTTGGAATGTGAATTGGAACGAAATCGCCAATAGATAAGACCATTTTACAATTTGGGCCCAAGTTAGAAGCAGAGCCTAAGGTGTAAATTATCGATAGTCCATATCTCGGAAACTATAAGAGATAATGCAAATTGGCAACCGGCAATGTAATTAGCATGCCGAATATTACTTGGAATGTGAATTGGAACGAAATCGCCAATAGGTAAGACCATTTTACAATTTGGGCCCAAATTAGAAGCAGAGCCTAAGGTGTAAATTATCGATAGTCCACATCTCGGAAAATATAAGAGATAATGCAATTTGGCAACCGGCAATGTAATTAGCATGCCGAATATTACTTGGAATGTGAATTGCAACGAAATCGCCAATAGATAAGACCATTTTACAATTTGGGCCCAAGTTAGAAGCAGAGCCTAAGGTGTAAATTATCGATAGTCCATATCTCGGAAACTATAAGAGATAATGCAATTTGGCAACCGGCAATGTAATTAGCATGCCGAATATTACTTGGAATGTGAATTGTAACGAAATCGCCAGTAGATAAGACCATTTTACAATTTGGGCCCAAGTTAGAAGCAGAGCCTAAGGTGTAAATTATCGATAGTCCATATCTCGGAAACTATAAGAGATAATGCAATTTGGCAACCGGCAATGTAATTAGCATGCCGAATATTACTTGGAATGTGAATTGGAACGAAATCGCCAATAGGTAAGACCATTTTACAATTTGGGCCCAAGTTAGAAGCAGAGCCTAAGGTGTAAATTATCGATAGTCCATATCTCGGAAACTATTAGAGATAATTCATTTTGGCAACCGGCAATGTAATTATCATGCCGAATATTACTTGGAATGTGAATTGGAACGAAATCGCCAATAGATAAGACCATTTTACAATTTGGGCCCAAGTTAGAAGCACAGCCTAAGGTGTAAATTATCGATAGTCCATATCTCGGAAACTATAAGAGATAATGCAATTTGGCAACCGGCAATGTAATTAGCATGCCGAATATTACCTGGAATGTGAATTGGAACGAAATCGCCAATAGATAAGACCATTTTACAATTTGGGAGCAAGTTAGAAGCAGAGCCTAAGGTGTAAATTATCGATAGTCCATATCTCGGAAACTATAAGAGATAATGCAATTTGGCAACCGGCAATGTAATTAGCATGCCGAATATTACTTGGAATGTGAATTGGAACGAAATCGCCAATAGATAAGACCATTTTACAATTAGGGCCCAAGTTAGAAGCAGAGCCTATGGTGTAAATTATCGATAGTCCATATCTCGGAAACTATAAGAGATAATGCAATTTGGCAACCGGCAATGTAATTAGCATGCCGAATATTACTTGGAATGTGAATTGGAACGAAATCGCCAATAGATAAGACCATTTTACAATTTGGGCCCAAGTTAGAAGCAGAGCCTAAGGTGTAAATTATTGATAGTCTATATCTCGGAAACTATAAGGGATAATGCAATTTCGCAACCGGCAATGTAATTAGCATGCCGAATATCACTTGGAATGTGAATTGGGACGAAATCGCCAATAGATAAGACCATTTTACAATTTGGGCCCAAGTTAGGAGCAGAGCCTAAGGTGTAAATTATCGATAGTCCATATCTCGGAAACTATAAGAGATAATGCAATTTGGCAATCGGCAATGTAATTAGCATGCCGAATATTACTTGGAATGTGAATTGGAACGAAATCGCCAATAGATAAGACCATTTTACAATTTGGGCCCAAGTTAGAAGCAGAGCCTAAGGTGTAAATTATCGATAGTCCATATCTCGGAAACTATAAGAGATAATGCAATTTGGCAACCGGCAATGTAATTAGCATGCCGAATATTACTTGGAATGTGAATTGCAACGAAATCGCCAATAGATAAGACCATTTTACAATTTGGGCCCAAGTTAGAAGCAGAGCCTAAGGTGTAAATTATCGATAGTCCATATCTCGGAAACTATAAGAGATAATCCAATTTGGCAACCGGCAATGTAATTAGCATGCCGAATATTACTTGGATTGTGAATTGGAACGAAATCGCCAATAGATAAGACCATTTTACAATTTGGGCCCAAGTTAGAAGCAGAGCCTAAGGTGTAAATTATCGATAGTCCATATCTCGGAAACTATAAGAGATAATGCAATTTGGCAACCGGCAATGTAATTAGCATGCCGAATATTACTTGGAATGTGAATTGGAACGAAATCGCCAATTGGTAAGACCATTTTACAATTTGGGCCCAAGTTAGAAGCAGAGCCTAAGGTGTAAATTATCGATAGTCCATATCTCGGAAACTATAAGAGATAATTCAATTTGGCAACCGGCAATGTAATTAGCATGCCGAATATTACTTGGAATGTGAGTTGGAACGAAATCGCCAATAGATAAGACCATTTTACAATTTGGGCCCAAGTTAGAAGCAGAGCCTAAGGTGTAAATTATCGATAGTCCATATCTCGGAAACTATAAGAGATAATGCAATTTGGCAACCGGCAATGTAATTAGCATGCCGAATATTACCTGGAATGTGAATTGGAACGAAATCGCCAATAGATAAGACCATTTTACGATTTGGGAGCAAGTTAGAAGCAGAGCCTAAGGTGTAAATTATCGATAGTCCATATCTCGGAAACTATAAGAGATAATGCAATTTGGCAACCGGCAATGTAATTAGCATGCCGAATATTACTTGGAATGTGAATTGGAACGAAATCGCCAATAGATAAGACCATTTTACAATTAGGGCCCAAGTTAGAAGCAGAGCCTATGGTGTAAATTATCGATAGTCCATATCTCGGAAACTATAAGAGATAATGCAATTTGGCAACCGGCAATGTAATTAGCATGCCGAATATTACTTTGAATGTGAATTGGAACGAAATCGCCAATAGATAAGACCATTTTACAATTTGGGCCCAAGTTAGAAGCAGAGCCTATGGAGTAAATTATCGATAGTCCATATCTCGGAAACTCTAAGAGATAATGCAATTTGGCAACCGGCAATGTAATTAGCATGCCGAATATTACTTGGAATGTGAATTGGAACGAAATCGCCAATAGATAAGACCATTTTACAATTTGGGCCCAAGTTAGAAGCAGAGCCTAAGGTGTAAATTATCGATAGTCCATATCTCGGAAACTATAATAGATAAGACCATTTTACAATTTGGGCCCAAGTTAGAAGCAGAGCCTAAGGTGTAAATTATCGATAGTCCATATCTCGGAAACTATAATAGATAAGGTTCGTCCATCGATCGATGGACGAACCTGATAAGACGATTTTACAATTTGGGCCCAAGTTAGAAGCAGAGCCTAAGGTGTAAATTATTGATAGTCCATATCTCGGAAACTATAAGAGATAATGCAATTTGGCAACCGGCAATGTAATTAGCATGCCGAATATTACTTGGAATGTGAATTGCAACGAAATCGCCAATAGATAAGACCATTTTACAATTTGGGCCCAAGTTAGAAGCAGAGCCTAAGGTGTAAATTATCGATAGTCCATATCTCGGAAACTATAAGACATAATGCAATTTGGCAACCGGCAATGTAATTAGCATGCCGAATATTACTTGGAATGTGAATTGGAACGAAATAGCCAATAGGTAAGACCATTTTACAATTTGGGCCCAAGTTAGAAGCAGAGCCTAAGGTGTAAATTATCGATAGTCCATATCTCGGAAACTATAAGAGATAATTCATTTTGGCAACCGGCAATGTAATTATCATGCCGAATATTACTTGGAATGTGAATTGGAACGAAATCGATAATAGATAAGACCATTTTACAATTTGGGCCCAAGTTAGAAGCAGAGCCTAAGGTGTAAATTATCGATAGTCCATATCTCGGAAACTATAAGAGATAATGCAATTTGGCAACCGGCAATGTAATTAGCATGCCGAATATTACTTGGAATGTGAATTGGAACGAAATCGCCAATAGATAAGACCATTTTACAATTTGGGCCCAAGTTAGAAGCAGAGCCTAAGGTGTAAATTATTGATAGTCTATATCTCGGAAACTATAAGAGATAATGCAATTTCGCAACCGGCAATGTAATTAGCATGCCGAATATCACTTGGAATGTGAATTGGGACGAAATCGCCAATAGATAAGACCATTTTACAATTTGGGCCCAAGTTAGAAGCAGAGCCTAAGGTGTAAATTATCGATAGTCCATATCTCGGAAACTATAAGAGATAATGCAATTTGGCAACCGGCAATGTAATTAGCATGCCGAATATTACTTGGAATGTGAATTGCAACGAAATCGCCAATAGATAAGACCATTTTACAATTTGGGCCCAAGTTAGAAGCAGAGCCTAAGGTGTAAATTATCGATAGTCCATATCTCGGAAACTATAAGAGATAATTCAATTTGGCAACCGGCAATGTAATTAGCATACCGAATATTACTTGGAATGTGAATTGGAACGAAATCGCCAATAGATAAGACCATTTTACAATTTGGGCCCAAGTTAGAAGCAGAGCCTAAGGTGTAAATTATCGATAGTCCATATCTCGGAAACTATAAGAGATAATGCAATTTGGCAAACGGCAATGTAATTAGCATGCCGAATATTACTTGGAATGTGAATTGGAACGACATCGCCAATAGATAAGACCATTTTACAATTTGGGCCCAAGTTAGAAGCAGAGCCTAAGGTGTAAATTATCGATAGTCCATATCTCGGAAACTATAAGAGATAATGCAATTTGGCAACCGGCAATGTAATTAGCATGCCGAATATTACTTGGAATGTGAATTGGAACCAAATCGCCAATTGGTAAGACCATTTTACAATTTGGGCCCAAGTTAGAAGCAGAGCCTAGGTGTAAATTATCGATAGTCCATATCTCGGAAACTATAAGAGATAATTCAATTTGGCAACCGGCAATGTAATTAGCATGCCGAATATTACTTGGAATGTGAATTGGAACGAAATCGCCAATAGATAAGACCATTTTACAATTTGGGCCCAAGTTAGAAGCAGAGCCTAAGGTGTAAATTATCGATAGTCCATATCTCGGAAACTATAAGAGATAATGCAATTTGGCAAACGGCAATGTAATTAGCATGCCGAATATTACTTGGAATGTGAATTGGAACGAAATCGCCAATAGATAAGACCATTTTACAATTTGGGCCCAAGTTAGAAGCAGAGCCTAAGGTGTAAATTATCGATAGTCCATATCTCGGAAACTATAAGAGATAATGCAATTTGGCAACCGGCAATGTAATTAGCATGCCGAATATTACTTGGAATGTGAATTGGAACCAAATCGCCAATTGGTAAGACCATTTTACAATTTGGGCCCAAGTTAGAAGCAGAGCCTAGGTGTAAATTATCGATAGTCCATATCTCGGAAACTATAAGAGATAATTCAATTTGGCAACCGGCAATGTAATTAGCATGCCGAATATTACTTGGAATGTGAATTGAAACGAAATCGCCAAAAGATAAGACCATTTTACAATTTGGGCCCAAGTTAGAAGCAGAGCCTAAGGTGTAAATTATCGATAGTCCATATCTCGGAAACTATAAGAGATAATGCAATTTGGCAAACGGCAATGTAATTAGCATGCCGAATATTACTTGGAATGTGAATTGGAACGAAATCGCCAATAGATAAGACCATTTTACAATTTGGGCCCAAGTTAGAAGCAGAGCCTAAGGTGTAAATTATCGATAGTCCATATCTCGGAAACTATAAGAGATAATGCAATTTGGCAAACGGCAATGTAATTATCATGCCGAATATTACTTGGAATGTGAATTGGAACGAAATCGATAATAGATAAGACCATTTTACAATTTGGGCCCAAGTTAGAAGCAGAGCCTAAGGTGTAAATTATCGATAGTCCATATCTCGGAAACTATAAGAGATAATGCAATTTGGCAACCGGCAATGTAATTAGCATGCCGAATATTACTTGGAATGTGAATTGGAACGAAATCGCCAATAGATAAGACCATTTTACAATTTGGGCCCAAGTTAGAAGCAGAGCCTAAGGTGTAAATTATTGATAGTCTATATCTCGGAAACTATAAGAGATAATGCAATTTCGCAACCGGCAATGTAATTAGCATGCCGAATATCACTTGGAATGTGAATTGGGACGAAATCGCCAATAGATAAGACCATTTTACAATTTGGGCCCAAGTTAGAAGCAGAGCCTAAGGTGTAAATTATCGATAGTCCATATCTCGGAAACTATAAGAGATAATGCAATTTGGCAACCGGCAATGTAATTAGCATGCCGAATATTACTTGAAATGTGAATTGCAACGAAATCGCCAATAGAAGAGACCATTTTACAATTTGGGCCCAAGTTAGAAGCAGAGCCTAAGGTGTAAATTATCGATAGTCCATATCTCGGAAACTATAAGAGATAATGCAATTTGGCAACCGGCAATGTAATTAGCATGCCGAATATTACTTGGAATGTGAATTGGAACGAAATAGCCAATAGGTAAGACCATTTTACAATTTGGGCCCAAGTTAGAAGCAGAGCCTAAGGTGTAAATTATCGATAGTCCATATCTCGGAAACTATAAGAGATAATTCATTTTGGCAACCGGCAATGTAATTATCATGCCGAATATTACTTGGAATGTGAATTGGAACGAAATCGATAATAGATAAGACCATTTTACAATATGGGCCCAAGTTAGAAGCAGAGCCTAAGGTGTAAATTATCGATAGTCCATATCTCGGAAACTATAAGAGATAATGCAATTTGGCAACCGGCAATGTAATTAGCATGCCGAATATTACTTGGAATGTGAATTGGAACGAAATCGCCAATAGATAAGACCATTTTACAATTTGGGCCCAAGTTAGAAGCAGAGCCTAAGGTGTAAATTATTGATAGTCTATATCTCGGAAACTATAAGAGATAATGCAATTTCGCAACCGGCAATGTAATTAGCATGCCGAATATCACTTGGAATGTGAATTGGGACGAAATCGCCAATAGATAAGACCATTTTACAATTTGGGCCCAAGTTAGAAGCAGAGCCTAAGGTGTAAATTATCGATAGTCCATATCTCGGAAACTATAAGAGATAATGCAATTTGGCAACCGGCAATGTAATTAGCATGCCGAATATTACTTGGAATGTGAATTGCAACGAAATCGCCAATAGATAAGACCATTTTACAATTTGGGCCCAAGTTAGAAGCAGAGCCTAAGGTGTAAATTATCGATAGTCCATATCTCGGAAACTATAAGAGATAATTCAATTTGGCAACCGGCAATGTAATTAGCATACCGAATATTACTTGGAATGTGAATTGGAACGAAATCGCCAATAGATAAGACCATTTTACAATTTGGGCACAAGTTAGAAGCAGAGCCTAAGGTGTAAATTATCGATAGTCCATATCTCGGAAACTATAAGAGATAATGCAATTTGGCAAACGGCAATGTAATTAGCATGCCGAATATTACTTGGAATGTGAATTGGAACGACATCGCCAATAGATAAGACCATTTTACAATTTGGGCCCAAGTTAGAAGCAGAGCCTAAGGTATAAATTATCGATAGTCCATATCTCGGAAACTATAAGAGATAATGCAATTTGGCAACCGGCAATGTAATTAGCATGCCGAATATTACTTGGAATGTGAATTGGAACCAAATCGCCAATTGGTAAGACCATTTTACAATTTGGGCCCAAGTTAGAAGCAGAGCCTAGGTGTAAATTATCGATAGTCCATATCTCGGAAACTATAAGAGATAATTCAATTTGGCAACCGGCAATGTAATTAGCATGCCGAATATTACTTGGAATGTGAATTGGAACGAAATCGCCAATAGATAAGACCATTTTACAATTTGGGCCCAAGTTAGAAGCAGAGCCTAAGGTGTAAATTATCGATAGTCCATATCTCGGAAACTATAAGAGATAATGCAATTTGGCAAACGGCAATGTAATTAGCATGCCGAATATTACTTGGAATGTGAATTGGAACGAAATCGCCAATAGATAAGACCATTTTACAATTTGGGCCCAAGTTAGAAGCAGAGCCTAAGGTGTAAATTATCGATAGTCCATATCTCGGAAACTATAAGAGATAATGCAATTTGGCAACCGGCAATGTAATTAGCATGCCGAATATTACTTGGAATGTGAATTGGAACGAAATCGCCAATTGGTAAGACCATTTTACAATTTGGGCCCAAGTTAGAAGCAGAGCCTAGGTGTAAATTATCGATAGTCCATATCTCGGAAACTATAAGAGATAATTCAATTTGGCAACCGGCAATGTAATTAGCATGCCGAATATTACTTGGAATGTGAATTGAAACGAAATCGCCAATAGATAAGACCATTTTACAATTTGGGCCCAAGTTAGAAGCAGAGCCTAAGGTGTAAATTATCGATAGTCCATATCTCGGAAACTATAAGAGATAATGCAATTTGGCAAACGGCAATGTAATTAGCATGCCGAATATTACTTGGAATGTGAATTGGAACGAAATCGCCAATAGATAAGACCATTTTACAATTTGGGCCCAAGTTAGAAGCAGAGCCTAAGGTGTAAATTATCGATAGTCCATATCTCGGAAACTATAAGAGATAATGCAATTTGGCAAACGGCAATGTAATTAGCATGCCGAATATTACTTGGAATGTGAATTGGAACGAAATCGCCAATAGATAAGACCATTTTACAATTTGGGCCCAAGTTAGAAGCAGAGCCTAAGGTGTAAATTATCGATAGTCCATATCTCGGAAACTATAAGAGATAATGCAATTTGGCAACCGGCAATGTAATTAGCATGCCGAATATTACTTGGAATGTGAATTGGAACGAAATCGCCAATAGATAAGACCATTTTACAATTTGGGCCCAAGTTAGAAGCAGAGCCTAAGGTGTAAATTATCGATAGTCCATATCTCGGAAACTATAAGAGATAATTCAATTTGGCAACCGGCAATGTAATTAGCATGCCGAATATTACTTGGAATGTGAGTTGGAACGAAATCGCCAATAGATAAGACCATTTTACAATTTGGGCCCAAGTTAGAAGCAGAGCCTAAGGTGTAAATTATCGATAGTCCATATCTCGGAAACTATAAGAGATAATGCAATTTGGCAACCGGCAATGTAATTAGCATGCCGAATATTACCTGGAATGTGAATTGGAACGAAATCGCCAATAGATAAGACCATTTTACGATTTGGGAGCAAGTTAGAAGCAGAGCCTAAGGTGTAAATTATCGATAGTCCATATCTCGGAAACTATAAGAGATAATGCAATTTGGCAACCGGCAATGTAATTAGCATGCCGAATATTACTTGGAATGTGAATTGGAACGAAATCGCCAATAGATAAGACCATTTTACAATTAGGGCCCAAGTTAGAAGCAGAGCCTATGGTGTAAATTATCGATAGTCCATATCTCGGAAACTATAAGAGATAATGCAATTTGGCAACCGGCAATGTAATTAGCATGCCGAATATTACTTTGAATGTGAATTGGAACGAAATCGCCAATAGATAAGACCATTTTACAATTTGGGCCCAAGTTAGAAGCAGAGCCTATGGAGTAAATTATCGATAGTCCATATCTCGGAAACTCTAAGAGATAATGCAATTTGGCAACCGGCAATGTAATTAGCATGCCGAATATTACTTGGAATGTGAATTGGAACGAAATCGCCAATAGATAAGACCATTTTACAATTTGGGCCCAAGTTAGAAGCAGAGCCTAAGGTGTAAATTATCGATAGTCCATATCTCGGAAACTATAAGAGATAATGCAATTTGGCAACCGGCAATGTAATTAGCATGCCGAATATTACTTGGAATGTGAATTGGAACGAAATCGCCAATAGGTAAGACCATTTTACAATTTGGGCCCAAGTTAGAAGCAGAGCCTAAGGTGTAAATTATCGATAGTCCATATCTCGGAAACTATTAGAGATAATTCATTTTGGCAACCGGCAATGTAATTATCATGCCGAATATTACTTGGAATGTGAATTGGAACGAAATCGCCAATAGATAAGACCATTTTACAATTTGGGCCCAAGTTAGAAGCAGAGCCTAAGGTGTAAATTATCGATAGTCCATATCTCGGAAACTATAAGAGATAATGCAATTTGGCAACCGGCAATGTAATTAGCATGCCGAATATTACCTGGAATGTGAATTGGAACGAAATCGCCAATAGATAAGACCATTTTACAATTTGGGAGCAAGTTAGAAGCAGAGCCTAAGGTGTAAATTATCGATAGTCCATATCTCGGAAACTATAAGAGATAATGCAATTTGGCAACCGGCAATGTAATTAGCATGCCGAATATTACTTGGAATGTGAATTGGAACGAAATCGCCAATAGATAAGACCATTTTACAATTAGGGCCCAAGTTAGAAGCAGAGCCTATGGTGTAAATTATCGATAGTCCATATCTCGGAAACTATAAGAGATAATGCAATTTGGCAACCGGCAATGTAATTAGCATGCCGAATATTACTTGGAATGTGAATTGGAACGAAATCGCCAATAGATAAGACCATTTTACAATTTGGGCCCAAGTTAGAAGCAGAGCCTAAGGTGTAAATTATTGATAGTCTATATCTCGGAAACTATAAGGGATAATGCAATTTCGCAACCGGCAATGTAATTAGCATGCCGAATATCACTTGGAATGTGAATTGGGACGAAATCGCCAATAGATAAGACCATTTTACAATTTGGGCCCAAGTTAGGAGCAGAGCCTAAGGTGTAAATTATCGATAGTCCATATCTCGGAAACTATAAGAGATAATGCAATTTGGCAATCGGCAATGTAATTAGCATGCCGAATATTACTTGGAATGTGAATTGGAACGAAATCGCCAATAGATAAGACCATTTTACAATTTGGACCCAAGTTAGAAGCAGAGCCTAAGGTGTAAATTATCGATAGTCCATATCTCGGAAACTATAAGAGATAATGCAATTTGGCAACCGGCAATGTAATTATCATGCCGAATATTACTTGGAATGTGAATTGCAACGAAATCGCCAATAGATAAGACCATTTTACAATTTGGGCCCAAGTTAGAAGCAGAGCCTAAGGTGTAAATTATCGATAGTCCATA
The DNA here is from genome assembly GCF_030347505.1 of Rhynchophorus ferrugineus. Taxonomy (NCBI): domain Eukaryota; kingdom Metazoa; phylum Arthropoda; class Insecta; order Coleoptera; family Curculionidae; genus Rhynchophorus; species Rhynchophorus ferrugineus. The sequence continues at coordinate 125,187 of NW_027472868.1, forward strand.
TCTCGGAAACTATAAGAGATAATTCAATTTGGCAACCGGCAATGTAATTAGCATGCCGAATATTACTTGGATTGTGAATTGGAACGAAATCGCCAATAGATAAGACCATTTTACAATTTGGGCCCAAGTTAGAAGCAGAGCCTAAGGTGTAAATTATCGATAGTCCATATCTCGGAAACTATAAGAGATAATGCAATTTGGCAACCGGCAATGTAATTAGCATGCCGAATATTACTTGGAATGTGAATTGGAACGAAATCGCCAATTGGTAAGACCATTTTACAATTTGGGCCCAAGTTAGAAGCAGAGCCTAAGGTGTAAATTATCGATAGTCCATATCTCGGAAACTATAAGAGATAATTCAATTTGGCAACCGGCAATGTAATTAGCATGCCGAATATTACTTGGAATGTGAGTTGGAACGAAATCGCCAATAGATAAGACCATTTTACAATTTGGGCCCAAGTTAGAAGCAGAGCCTAAGGTGTAAATTATCGATAGTCCATATCTCGGAAACTATAAGAGATAATGCAATTTGGCAACCGGCAATGTAATTAGCATGCCGAATATTACCTGGAATGTGAATTGGAACGAAATCGCCAATAGATAAGACCATTTTACGATTTGGGAGCAAGTTAGAAGCAGAGCCTAAGGTGTAAATTATCGATAGTCCATATCTCGGAAACTATAAGAGATAATGCAATTTGGCAACCGGCAATGTAATTAGCATGCCGAATATTACTTGGAATGTGAATTGGAACGAAATCGCCAATAGATAAGACCATTTTACAATTAGGGCCCAAGTTAGAAGCAGAGCCTATGGTGTAAATTATCGATAGTCCATATCTCGGAAACTATAAGAGATAATGCAATTTGGCAACCGGCAATGTAATTAGCATGCCGAATATTACTTTGAATGTGAATTGGAACGAAATCGCCAATAGATAAGACCATTTTACAATTTGGGCCCAAGTTAGAAGCAGAGCCTATGGAGTAAATTATCGATAGTCCATATCTCGGAAACTCTAAGAGATAATGCAATTTGGCAACCGGCAATGTAATTAGCATGCCGAATATTACTTGGAATGTGAATTGTAACGAAATCGCCAATAGATAAGACCATTTTACAATTTGGGCCCAAGTTAGAAGCAGAGCCTAAGGTGTAAATTATCGATAGTCCATATCTCGGAAACTATAAGAGATAATGCAATTTGGCAACCGGCAATGTAATTAGCATGCCGAATATTACTTGGAATGTGAATTGGAACGAAATCGCCAATAGATAAGACCATTTTACAATTTGGGCCCAAGTTAGAAGCAGAGCCTAAGGTGTAAATTATCGATAGTCCATATCTCGGAAACTATAATAGATAAGACCATTTTACAATTTGGGCCCAAGTTAGAAGCAGAGCCTAAGGTGTAAATTATTGATAGTCCATATCTCGGAAACTATAAGAGATAATGCAATTTGGCAACCGGCAATGTAATTAGCATGCCGAATATTACTTGGAATGTGAATTGCAACGAAATCGCCAATAGATAAGACCATTTTACAATTTGGGCCCAAGTTAGAAGCAGAGCCTAAGGTGTAAATTATCGATAGTCCATATCTCGGAAACTATAAGAGATAATGCAATTTGGCAACCGGCAATGTAATTAGCATGCCGAATATTACTTGGAATGTGAATTGGAACGAAATAGCCAATAGGTAAGACCATTTTACAATTTGGGCCCAAGTTAGAAGCAGAGCCTAAGGTGTAAATTATCGATAGTCCATATCTCGGAAACTATAAGAGATAATTCATTTTGGCAACCGGCAATGTAATTATCATGCCGAATATTACTTGGAATGTGAATTGGAACGAAATTGATAATAGATAAGACCATTTTACAATTTGGGCCCAAGTTAGAAGCAGAGCCTAAGGTGTAAATTATCGATAGTCCATATCTCGGAAACTATAAGAGATAATGCAATTTGGCAACCGGCAATGTAATTAGCATGCCGAATATTACTTGGAATGTGAATTGGAACGAAATCGCCAATAGATAAGACCATTTTACAATTTGGGCCCAAGTTAGAAGCAGAGCCTAAGGTGTAAATTATTGATAGTCTATATCTCGGAAACTATAAGAGATAATGCAATTTCGCAACCGGCAATGTAATTAGCATGCCGAATATCACTTGGAATGTGAATTGGGACGAAATCGCCAATAGATAAGACCATTTTACAATTTGGGCCCAAGTTAGAAGCAGAGCCTAAGGTGTAAATTATCGATAGTCCATATCTCGGAAACTATAAGAGATAATGCAATTTGGCAACCGGCAATGTAATTAGCATGCCGAATATTACTTGGAATGTGAATTGCAACGAAATCGCCAATAGATAAGACCATTTTACAATTTGGGCCCAAGTTAGAAGCAGAGCCTAAGGTGTAAATTATCGATAGTCCATATCTCGGAAACTATAAGAGATAATTCAATTTGGCAACCGGCAATGTAATTAGCATACCGAATATTACTTGGAATGTGAATTGGAACGAAATCGCCAATAGATAAGACCATTTTACAATTTGGGCCCAAGTTAGAAGCAGAGCCTAAGGTGTAAATTATCGATAGTCCATATCTCGGAAACTATAAGAGATAATGCAATTTGGCAAACGGCAATGTAATTAGCATGCCGAATATTACTTGGAATGTGAATTGGAACGACATCGCCAATAGATAAGACCATTTTACAATTTGGGCCCAAGTTAGAAGCAGAGCCTAAGGTGTAAATTATCGATAGTCCATATCTCGGAAACTATAAGAGATAATGCAATTTGGCAACCGGCAATGTAATTAGCATGCCGAATATTACTTGGAATGTGAATTGGAACCAAATCGCCAATTGGTAAGACCATTTTACAATTTGGGCCCAAGTTAGAAGCAGAGCCTAGGTGTAAATTATCGATAGTCCATATCTCGGAAACTATAAGAGATAATTCAATTTGGCAACCGGCAATGTAATTAGCATGCCGAATATTACTTGGAATGTGAATTGGAACGAAATCGCCAATAGATAAGACCATTTTACAATTTGGGCCCAAGTTAGAAGCAGAGCCTAAGGTGTAAATTATCGATAGTCCATATCTCGGAAACTATAAGAGATAATGCAATTTGGCAAACGGCAATGTAATTAGCATGCCGAATATTACTTGGAATGTGAATTGGAACGAAATCGCCAATAGATAAGACCATTTTACAATTTGGGCCCAAGTTAGAAGCAGAGCCTAAGGTGTAAATTATCGATAGTCCATATCTCGGAAACTATAAGAGATAATGCAATTTGGCAACCGGCAATGTAATTAGCATGCCGAATATTACTTGGAATGTGAATTGGAACGAAATCGCCAATTGGTAAGACCATTTTACAATTTGGGCCCAAGTTAGAAGCAGAGCCTAGGTGTAAATTATCGATAGTCCATATCTCGGAAACTATAAGAGATAATTCAATTTGGCAACCGGCAATGTAATTAGCATGCCGAATATTACTTGGAATGTGAATTGAAACGAAATCGCCAATAGATAAGACCATTTTACAATTTGGGCCCAAGTTAGAAGCAGAGCCTAAGGTGTAAATTATCGATAGTCCATATCTCGGAAACTATAAGAGATAATGCAATTTGGCAAACGGCAATGTAATTAGCATGCCGAATATTACTTGGAATGTGAATTGGAACGAAATCGCCAATAGATAAGACCATTTTACAATTTGGGCCCAAGTTAGAAGCAGAGCCTAAGGTGTAAATTATCGATAGTCCATATCTCGGAAACTATAAGAGATAATGCAATTTGGCAAACGGCAATGTAATTAGCATGCCGAATATTACTTGGAATGTGAATTGGAACGAAATCGCCAATAGATAAGACCATTTTACAATTTGGGCCCAAGTTAGAAGCAGAGCCTAAGGTGTAAATTATCGATAGTCCATATTTCGGAAACTATAAGAGATAATGCAATTTGGCAACCGGCAATGTAATTAGCATGCCGAATATTACTTGGAATGTGAATTGGAACGAAATCGCCAATAGATAAGACCATTTTACAATTTGGGCCCAAGTTAGAAGCAGAGCCTAAGGTGTAAATTATCGATAGTCCATATCTCGGAAACTATAAGAGATAATTCAATTTGGCAACCGGCAATGTAATTAGCATGCCGAATATTACTTGGAATGTGAGTTGGAACGAAATCGCCAATAGATAAGACCATTTTACAATTTGGGCCCAAGTTAGAAGCAGAGCCTAAGGTGTAAATTATCGATAGTCCATATCTCGGAAACTATAAGAGATAATGCAATTTGGCAACCGGCAATGTAATTAGCATGCCGAATATTACCTGGAATGTGAATTGGAACGAAATCGCCAATAGATAAGACCATTTTACGATTTGGGAGCAAGTTAGAAGCAGAGCCTAAGGTGTAAATTATCGATAGTCCATATCTCGGAAACTATAAGAGATAATGCAATTTGGCAACCGGCAATGTAATTAGCATGCCGAATATTACTTGGAATGTGAATTGGAACGAAATCGCCAATAGATAAGACCATTTTACAATTAGGGCCCAAGTTAGAAGCAGAGCCTATGGTGTAAATTATCGATAGTCCATATCTCGGAAACTATAAGAGATAATGCAATTTGGCAACCGGCAATGTAATTAGCATGCCGAATATTACTTTGAATGTGAATTGGAACGAAATCGCCAATAGATAAGACCATTTTACAATTTGGGCCCAAGTTAGAAGCAGAGCCTATGGAGTAAATTATCGATAGTCCATATCTCGGAAACTCTAAGAGATAATGCAATTTGGCAACCGGCAATGTAATTAGCATGCCGAATATTACTTGGAATGTGAATTGGAACGAAATCGCCAATAGATAAGACCATTTTACAATTTGGGCCCAAGTTAGAAGCAGAGCCTAAGGTGTAAATTATCGATAGTCCATATCTCGGAAACTATAATAGATAAGACCATTTTACAATTTGGGCCCAAGTTAGAAGCAGAGCCTAAGGTGTAAATTATTGATAGTCCATATCTCGGAAACTATAAGAGATAATGCAATTTGGCAACCGGCAATGTAATTAGCATGCCGAATATTACTTGGAATGTGAATTGCAACGAAATCGCCAATAGATAAGACCATTTTACAATTTGGGCCCAAGTTAGAAGCAGAGCCTAAGGTGTAAATTATCGATAGTCCATATCTCGGAAACTATAAGAGATAATGCAATTTGGCAACCGGCAATGTAATTAGCATGCCGAATATTACTTGGAATGTGAATTGTAACGAAATCGCCAATAGATAAGACCATTTTACAATTTGGGCCCAAGTTAGAAGCAGAGCCTAAGGTGTAAATTATCGATAGTCCATATCTCGGAAACTATAAGAGATAATGCAATTTGGCAATCGGCAATGTAATTAGCATGCCGAATATTACTTGGAATGTGAATTGGAACGAAATAGCCAATAGGTAAGACCATTTTACAATTTGGGCCCAAGTTAGAAGCAGAGCCTAAGGTGTAAATTATCGATAGTCCATATCTCGGAAACTATAAGAGATAATTCATTTTGGCAACCGGCAATGTAATTATCATGCCGAATATTACTTGGAATGTGAATTGGAACGAAATCGATAATAGATAAGACCATTTTACAATTTGGGCCCAAGTTAGAAGCAGAGCCTAAGGTGTAAATTATCGATAGTCCATATCTCGGAAACTATAAGAGATAATGCAATTTGGCAACCGGCAATGTAATTAGCATGCCGAATATTACTTGGAATGTGAATTGGAACGAAATCGCCAATAGATAAGACCATTTTACAATTTGGGCCCAAGTTAGAAGCAGAGCCTAAGGTGTAAATTATTGATAGTCTATATCTCGGAAACTATAAGAGATAATGCAATTTCGCAACCGGCAATGTAATTAGCATGCCGAATATCACTTGGAATGTGAATTGGGACGAAATCGCCAATAGATAAGACCATTTTACAATTTGGGCCCAAGTTAGGAGCAGAGCCTAAGGTGTAAATTATCGATAGTCCATATCTCGGAAACTATAAGAGATAATGCAATTTGGCAACCGGCAATGTAATTAGCATGCCGAATATTACTTGGAATGTGAATTGGAACGAAATCGCCAATAGATAAGACCATTTTACAATTTGGGCCCAAGTTAGAAGCAGAGCCTAAGGTGTAAATTATCGATAGTCCATATCTCGGAAACTATAAGAGATAATGCAATTTGGCAACCGGCAATGTAATTAGCATGCCGAATATTACTTGGAATGTGAATTGCAACGAAATCGCCAATAGATAAGACCATTTTACAATTTGGGCCCAAGTTAGAAGCAGAGCCTAAGGTGTAAATTATCGATAGTCCATATCTCGGAAACTATAAGAGATAATTCAATTTGGCAACCGGCAATGTAATTAGCATACCGAATATTACTTGGAATGTGAATTGGAACGAAATCGCCAATAGATAAGACCATTTTACAATTTGGGCCCAAGTTAGAAGCAGAGCCTAAGGTGTAAATTATCGATAGTCCATATCTCGGAAACTATAAGAGATAATGCAATTTGGCAAACGGCAATGTAATTAGCATGCCGAATATTACTTGGAATGTGAATTGGAACGACATCGCCAATAGATAAGACCATTTTACAATTTGGGCCCAAGTTAGAAGCAGAGCCTAAGGTGTAAATTATCGATAGTCCATATCTCGGAAACTATAAGAGATAATGCAATTTGGCAACCGGCAATGTAATTAGCATGCCGAATATTACTTGGAATGTGAATTGGAACCAAATCGCCAATTGGTAAGACCATTTTACAATTTGGGCCCAAGTTAGAAGCAGAGCCTAGGTGTAAATTATCGATAGTCCATATCTCGGAAACTATAAGAGATAATTCAATTTGGCAACCGGCAATGTAATTAGCATGCCGAATATTACTTGGAATGTGAATTGGAACGAAATCGCCAATAGATAAGACCATTTTACAATTTGGGCCCAAGTTAGAAGCAGAGCCTAAGGTGTAAATTATCGATAGTCCATATCTCGGAAACTATAAGAGATAATGCAATTTGGCAAACGGCAATGTAATTAGCATGCCGAATATTACTTGGAATGTGAATTGGAACGAAATCGCCAATAGATAAGACCATTTTACAATTTGGGCCCAAGTTAGAAGCAGAGCCTAAGGTGTAAATTATCGATAGTCCATATCTCGGAAACTATAAGAGATAATGCAATTTGGCAACCGGCAATGTAATTAGCATGCCGAATATTACTTGGAATGTGAATTGGAACGAAATCGCCAATTGGTAAGACCATTTTACAATTTGGGCCCAAGTTAGAAGCAGAGCCTAGGTGTAAATTATCGATAGTCCATATCTCGGAAACTATAAGAGATAATTCAATTTGGCAACCGGCAATGTAATTAGCATGCCGAATATTACTTGGAATGTGAATTGAAACGAAATCGCCAATAGATAAGACCATTTTACAATTTGGGCCCAAGTTAGAAGCAGAGCCTAAGGTGTAAATTATCGATAGTCCATATCTCGGAAACTATAAGAGATAATGCAATTTGGCAAACGGCAATGTAATTAGCATGCCGAATATTACTTGGAATGTGAATTGGAACGAAATCGCCAATAGATAAGACCATTTTACAATTTGGGCCCAAGTTAGAAGCAGAGCCTAAGGTGTAAATTATCGATAGTCCATATCTCGGAAACTATAAGAGATAATGCAATTTGGCAAACGGCAATGTAATTAGCATGCCGAATATTACTTGGAATGTGAATTGGAACGAAATCGCCAATAGATAAGACCATTTTACAATTTGGGCCCAAGTTAGAAGCAGAGCCTAAGGTGTAAATTATCGATAGTCCATATCTCGGAAACTATAAGAGATAATGCAATTTGGCAACCGGCAATGTAATTAGCATGCCGAATATTACTTGGAATGTGAATTGGAACGAAATCGCCAATAGATAAGACCATTTTACAATTTGGGCCCAAGTTAGAAGCAGAGCCTAAGGTGTAAATTATCGATAGTCCATATCTCGGAAACTATAAGAGATAATTCAATTTGGCAACCGGCAATGTAATTAGCATGCCGAATATTACTTGGAATGTGAATTGGAACGAAATCGCCAATAGATAAGACCATTTTACAATTTGGGCCCAAGTTAGAAGCAGAGCCTAAGGTGTAAATTATCGATAGTCCATATCTCGGAAACTATAAGAGATAATGCAATTTGGCAACCGGCAATGTAATTAGCATGCCGAATATTACCTGGAATGTGAATTGGAACGAAATCGCCAATAGATAAGACCATTTTACAATTTGGGAGCAAGTTAGAAGCAGAGCCTAAGGTGTAAATTATCGATAGTCCATATCTCGGAAACTATAAGAGATAATGCAATTTGGCAACCGGCAATGTAATTAGCATGCCGAATATTACTTGGAATGTGAATTGGAACGAAATCGCCAATAGATAAGACCATTTTACAATTAGGGCCCAAGTTAGAAGCAGAGCCTATGGTGTAAATTATCGATAGTCCATATCTCGGAAACTATAAGAGATAATGCAATTTGGCAACTGGCAATGTAATTAGCATGCCGAATATTACTTTGAATGTGAATTGGAACGAAATCGCCAATAGATAAGACCATTTTACAATTTGGGCCCAAGTTAGAAGCAGAGCCTATGGAGTAAATTATCGATAGTCCATATCTCGGAAACTATAAGAGATAATGCAATTTGGCAACCGGCAATGTAATTAGCATGCCGAATATTACTTGGAATGTGAATTGGAACGAAATCGCCAATAGATAAGACCATTTTACAATTTGGGCCCAAGTTAGAAGCAGAGCCTAAGGTGTAAATTATCGATAGTCCATATCTCGGAAACTATAAGAGATAATGCAATTTGGCAACCGGCAATGTAATTAGCATGCCGAATATTACTTGGAATGTGAATTGGAACGAAATCGCCAATAGATAAGACCATTTTACAATTTGGGCCCAAGTTAGAAGCAGAGCCTAAGGTGTAAATTATCGATAGTCCATATCTCGGAAACTATAATAGATAAGACCATTTTACAATTTGGGCCCAAGTTAGAAGCAGAGCCTAAGGTGTAAATTATTGATAGTCCATATCTCGGAAACTATAAGAGATAATGCAATTTGGCAACCGGCAATGTAATTAGCATGCCGAATATTACTTGGAATGTGAATTGCAACGAAATCGCCAATAGATAAGACCATTTTACAATTTGGGCCCAAGTTAGAAGCAGAGCCTAAGGTGTAAATTATTGATAGTCCATATCTCGGAAACTATAAGCGATGACGAACCTTGGCAACCGGCAATGTAATTAGCATGCCGAATATTACTTGGAATGTGAATTGTAACGAAATCGCCAATAGTTAAGACCATTTTACAATTTGGGCCCAAGTTAGAAGCAGAGCCTAAGGTGTAAATTATCGATAGTCCATATCTCGGAAACTATAAGAGATAATGCAATTTGGCAACCGGCAATGTAATTAGCATGCCGAATATTACTTGGAATGTGAATTGGAACGAAATAGCCAATAGGTAAGACCATTTTACAATTTGGGCCCAAGTTAGAAGCAGAGCCTAAGGTGTAAATTATCGATAGTCCATATCTCGGAAACTATAAGAGATAATTCATTTTGGCAACCGGCAATGTAATTATCATGCCGAATATTACTTGGAATGTGAATTGGAACGAAATCGATAATAGATAAGACCATTTTACAATTTGGGCCCAAGTTAGAAGCAGAGCCTAAGGTGTAAATTATCGATAGTCCATATCTCGGAAACTATAAGAGATAATGCAGTTTGGCAACCGGCAATGTAATTAGCATGCCGAATATTACTTGGAATGTGAATTGGAACGAAATCGCCAATAGATAAGACCATTTTACAATTTGGGCCCAAGTTAGAAGCAGAGCCTAAGGTGTAAATTATTGATAGTCTATATCTCGGAAACTATAAGAGATAATGCAATTTCGCAACCGGCAATGTAACTAGCATGCCGAATATCACTTGGAATGTGAATTGGGACGAAATCGCCAATAGATAAGACCATTTTACAATTTGGGCCCAAGTTAGGAGCAGAGCCTAAGGTGTAAATTATCGATAGTCCATATCTCGGAAACTATAAGAGATAATGCAATTTGGCAACCGGCAATGTAATTAGAATGCCGAATATTACTTGGAATGTGAATTGGAACGAAATCGCCAATAGATAAGACCATTTTACAATTTGGGCCCAAGTTAGAAGCAGAGCCTAAGGTGTAAATTATCGATAGTCCATATCTCGGAAACTATAAGAGATAATGCAATTTGGCAACCGGCAATGTAATTAGCATGCCGAATATTACTTGGAATGTGAATTGCAACGAAATCGCCAATAGATAAGACCATTTTACAATTTGGGCCCAAGTTAAAAGCAGAGCCTAAGGTGTAAATTATCGATAGTCCATATCTCGGAAACTATAAGAGATAATTCAATTTGGCAACCGGCAATGTAATTAGCATACCGAATATTACTTGGAATGTGAATTGGAACGAAATCGCCAATAGATAAGACCATTTTACAATTTGGGCCCAAGTTAGAAGCAGAGCCTAAGGTGTAAATTATCGATAGGTTCGTCCATCGATCGATGGACGAACCTGTCCATATCTCGGAAACTATAAGAGATAATGCAATTTGGCAAAGGGCAATGTAATTAGCATGCCGAATATTACTTGGAATGTGAATTGGAACGACATCGCCAATAGATAAGACCATTTTACAATTTGGGCCCAAGTTAGAAGCAGAGCCTAAGGTGTAAATTATCGATAGTCCATATCTCGGAAACTATAAGAGATAATGCAATTTGGCAACCGGCAATGTAATTAGCATGCCGAATATTACTTGGAATGTGAATTGGAACGAAATCGCCAATTGGTAAGACCATTTTACAATTTGGGCCCAAGTTAGAAGCAGAGCCTAGGTGTAAATTATCGATAGTCCATATCTCGGAAACTATAAGAGATAATTCAATTTGGCAACCGGCAATGTAATTAGCATGCCGAATATTACTTGGAATGTGAATTGGAACGAAATCGCCAATAGATAAGACCATTTTACAATTTTGGCCCAAGTTAGAAGCAGAGCCTAAGGTGTAAATTATCGATAGTCCATATCTCGGAAACTATAAGAGATAATGCAATTTGGCAAACGGCAATGTAATTAGCATGCCGAATATTACTTGGAATGTGAATTGGAACGAAATCGCCAATAGATAAGACCATTTTACAATTTGGGCCCAAGTTAAAAGCAGAGCCTAAGGTGTAAATTATCGATAGTCCATATCTCGGAAACTATAAGAGATAATGCAATTTGGCAACCGGCAATGTAATTAGCATGCCGAATATTACTTGGAATGTGAATTGTAACGAAATCGCCAGTAGATAAGACCATTTTACAATTTGGGCCCAAGTTAGAAGCAGAGCCTAAGGTGTAAATTATCGATAGTCCATATCTCGGAAACTATAAGAGATAATGCAATTTGGCAACCGGCAATGTAATTAGCATGCCGAATATTACTTGGAATGTGAATTGGAACGAAATCGCCAATAGATAAGACCATTTTACAATTAGGGCCCAAGTTAGAAGCAGAGCCTATGGTGTAAATTATCGATAGTCCATATCTCGGAAACTATAAGAGATAATGCAATTTGGCAACCGGCAATGTAATTAGCATGCCGAATATTACTTTGAATGTGAATTGGAACGAAATCGCCAATAGATAAGACCATTTTACAATTTGGGCCCAAGTTAGAAGCAGAGCCTATGGAGTAAATTATCGATAGTCCATATCTCGGAAACTATAAGAGATAATGCAATTTGGCAACCGGCAATGTAATTAGCATGCCGAATATTACTTGGAATGTGAATTGGAACGAAATCGCCAATAGATAAGACCATTTTACAATTTGGGCCCAAGTTAGAAGCAGAGCCTAAGGTGTAAATTATCGATAGTCCATATCTCGGAAACTATAAGAGATAATGCAATTTGGCAACCGGCAATGTAATTAGCATGCCGAATATTACTTGGAATGTGAATTGGAACGAAATCGCCAATAGATAAGACCATTTTACAATTTGGACCCAAGTTAGAAGCAGAGCCTAAGGTGTAAATTATCGATAGTCCTTATCTCGGAAACTATAATAGATAAGACCATTTTACAATTTGGGCCCAAGTTAGAAGCAGAGCCTAAGGTGTAAATTATTGATAGTCCATATCTCGGAAACTATAAGAGATAATGCTATTTGGCAACCGGCAATGTAATTAGCATGCCGAATATTACTTGGAATGTGAATTGGAACGAAATCGCCAATAGATAAGACCATTTTACAATTTGGGCCCAAGTTAGAAGCAGAGCCTAAGGTGTAAATTATCGATAGTCCATATCTCGGAAACTATAAGAGATAATGCAATTTGGCAACCGGCAATGTAATTAGCATGCCGAATATTACTTGGAATGTGAATTGGAACGAAATCGCCAAAAGATAAGACCATTTTACAATTTGGGCCCAAGTTAGAAGCAGAGCCTATGGTGTAAATTATCGATAGTCCATATCTCGGAAACTATAAGAGATAATGCAATTTGGCAACCGGCAATGTAATTAGCATGCCGAATATTACTTGGAATGTGAATTGGAACGAAATCGCCAATAGATAAGACCATTTTACAATTTGGGCCAAAGTTAGAAGCAGAGCCTAAGGTGTAAATTATCGATAGTCCATATCTCGGAAACTATAAGAGATAATGCAAATTGGCAATCGGCAATGTAATTAGCATGCCGAATATTACTTGGAATGTGAATTGGAACGAAATCGCCAATAGGTAAGACCATTTTACAATTTGGGCCCAAATTAGAAGCAGAGCCTAAGGTGTAAATTATCGATAGTCCATATCTCGGAAAATATAAGAGATAATGCAATTTGGCAACCGGCAATGTAATTAGCATGCCGAATATTACTTGGAATGTGAATTGGAACGAAATCGCCAATAGATAAGACCATTTTACAATTTGGGCCCAAGTTAGAAGCAGAGCCTAAGGTGTAAATTATCGATAGTCCATATCTCGGAAACTATAAGAGATAATGCAATTTGGCAACCGGCAATGTAATTAGCATGCTGAATATTACTTGGAATGTGAATTGTAACGAAATCGCCAGTAGATAAGACCATTTTACAATTTGGGCCCAAGTTAGAAGCAGAGCCTAAGGTGTAAATTATCGATAGTCCATATCTCGGAAACTATAAGAGATAATGAAATTTGGCAACCGGCAATGTAATTAGCATGCCGAATATTACTTGGAATGTGAATTGGAACGAAATCGCCAATAGGTAAGACCATTTTACAATTTGGGCCCAAGTTAGAAGCAGAGCCTAAGGTGTAAATTATCGATAGTCCATATCTCGGAAACTATTAGAGATAATTCATTTTGGCAACCGGCAATGTAATTATCATGCCGAATATTACTTGGAATGTGAATTGGAACGAAATCGCCAATAGATAAGACCATTTTACAATTTGGGCCCAAGTTAGAAGCAGAGCCTAAGGTGTAAATTATCGATAGTCCATATCTCGGAAACTATAAGAGATAATGCAATTTGGCAACCGGCAATGTAATTAGCATGCCGAATATTACCTGGAATGTGAATTGGAACGAAATCGCCAATAGATAAGACCATTTTACAATTTGGGAGCAAGTTAGAAGCAGAGCCTAAGGTGTAAATTATCGATAGTCCATATCTCGGAAACTATAAGAGATAATGCAATTTGGCAACCGGCAATGTAATTAGCATGCCGAATATTACTTGGAATGTGAATTGGAACGAAATCGCCAATAGATAAGACCATTTTACAATTAGGGCCTAAGTTAGAAGCAGAGCCTATGGTGTAAATTATCGATAGTCCATATCTCGGAAACTATAAGAGATAATGCAATTTGGCAACCGGCAATGTAATTAGCATGCCGAATATTACTTGGAATGTGAATTGGAACGAAATCGCCAATAGATAAGACCATTTTACAATTTGGGCCCAAGTTGGAAGCAGAGCCTAAGGTGTAAATTATTGATAGTCTATATCTCGGAAACTATAAGAGATAATGCAATTTCGCAACCGGCAATGTAATTAGCATGCCGAATATCACTTGGAATGTGAATTGGGACGAAATCGCCAATAGATAAGACCATTTTACAATTTGGGCCCAAGTTAGGAGCAGAGCCTAAGGTGTAAATTATCGATAGTCCATATCTCGGAAACTATAAGAGATAATGCAATTTGGCAACCGGCAATGTAATTAGCATGCCGAATATTACTTGGAATGTGAATTGGAACGAAATCGCCAATAGATAAGACCATTTTACAATTTGGGCCCAAGTTAGAAGCAGAGCCTAAGGTGTAAATTATCGATAGTCCATATCTCGGAAACTATAAGAGATAATGCAATTTGGCAACCGGCAATGTAATTAGCATGCCGAATATTACTTGGAATGTGAATTGCAACGAAATCGCCAATAGATAAGACCATTTTACAATTTGGGCCCAAGTTAGAAGCAGAGCCTAAGGTGTAAATTATCGATAGTCCATATCTCGGAAACTATAAGAGATAATTCAATTTGGCAAACGGCAATGTAATTAGCATGCCGAATATTACTTGGAATGTGAATTGGAACGAAATCGCCAATAGATAAGACCATTTTACAATTTGGGCCCAAGTTAGAAGCAGAGCCTAAGGTGTAAATTATCGATAGTCCATATCTCGGAAACTATAAGAGATAATGCAATTTGGCAACCGGCAATGTAATTAGCATGCCGAATATTACTTGGAATGTGAATTGGAACGAAATCGCCAATTGGTAAGACCATTTTACAATTTGGGCCCAAGTTAGAAGCAGAGCCTAAGGTGTAAATTATCGATAGTCCATATCTCGGAAACTATAAGAGATAATTCAATTTGGCAACCAGCAATGTAATTAGCATGCCGAATATTACTTGGAATGTGAATTGGAACGAAATCGCCAATAGATAAGACCATTTTACAATTTGGGCCCAAGTTAGAAGCAGAGCCTAAGGTGTAAATTATCGATAGTCCATATCTCGGAAACTATAAGAGATAATGCAATTTGGCAACCGGCAATGTAATTAGCATGCCGAATATTACCCGGAATGTGAATTGGAACGAAATCGCCAATAGATAAGACCATTTTACAATTTGGGAGCAAGTTAGAAGCAGAGCCTAAGGTGTAAATTATCGATAGTCCATATCTCGGAAACTATAAGAGATAATGCAATTTGGCAACCGGCAATGTAATTAGCATGCCGAATATTACATGGAATGTGAATTGGAACGAAATCGCCAATAGATAAGACCATTTTACAATTAGGGCCCAAGTTAGAAGCAGAGCCTATGGTGTAAATTATCGATAGTCCATATCTCGGAAACTATAAGAGATAATGCAATTTGGCAACCGGCAATGTAATTAGCATGCCGAATATTACTTTGAATGTGAATTGGAACGAAATCGCCAATAGATAAGACCATTTTACAATTTGGGCCCAAGTTAGAAGCAGAGCCTATGGAGTAAATTATCGATAGTCCATATCTCGGAAACTATAAGAGATAATGCAATTTGGCAACCGACAATGTAATTAGCATGCCGAATATTACTTGGAATGTGAATTGGAACGAAATCGCCAATAGATAAGACCATTTTACAATTTGGGCCCAAGTTAGAAGCAGAGCCTAAGGTGTAAATTATCGATAGTCCATATCTCGGAAACTATAAGAGATAATGCAATTTGGCAACCGGCAATGTAATTAGCATGCCGAATATTACTTGGAATGTGAATTGGAACGAAATCGCCAATAGATAAGACCATTTTACAATTTGGGCCCAAGTTAGAAGCAGAGCCTAAGGTGTAAATTATCGATAGTCCATATCTCGGAAACTATAAGAGATAATGCAATTTGGCAACCGGCAATGTAATTAGCATGCCGAATATTACTTGGAATGTGAATTGCAACGAAATCGCCAATAGATAAGACCATTTTACAATTTGGGCCCAAGTTAGAAGCAGAGCCTAAGGTGTAAATTATCGATAGTCCATATCTCGGAAACTATAAGAGATAATGCAATTTGGCAACCGGCAATGTAATTAGCATGCCGAATATTACTTGGAATGTGAATTGTAACGAAATCGCCAATAGATAAGACCATTTTACAATTTGGGCCCAAGTTAGAAGCAGAGCCTAAGGTGTAAATTATCGATAGTCCATATCTCGGAAACTATAAGAGATAATGCAATTTGGCAACCGGCAATGTAATTAGCATGCCGAATATTACTTGGAATGTGAATTGGAACGAAATAGCCAATAGGTAAGACCATTTTACAATTTGGGCCCAAGTTAGAAGCAGAGCCTAAGGTGTAAATTATCGATAGTCCATATCTCGGAAACTATAAGAGATAATTCATTTTGGCAACCGGCAATGTAATTATCATGCCGAATATTACTTGGAATGTGAATTGGAACGAAATCGATAATAGATAAGACCATTTTACAATTTGGGCCCAAGTTAGAAGCAGAGCCTAAGGTGTAAATTATCGATAGTCCATATCTCGGAAACTATAAGAGATAATGCAATTTGGCAACCGGCAATGTAATTAGCATGCCGAATATTACTTGGAATGTGAATTGGAACGAAATCGCCAATAGATAAGACCATTTTACAATTTGGGCCCAAGTTAGAAGCAGAGCCTAAGGTGTAAATTATTGATAGTCTATATCTCGGAAACTATAAGAGATAATGCAATTTCGCAACCGGCAATGTAACTAGCATGCCGAATATCACTTGGAATGTGAATTGGGACGAAATCGCCAATAGATAAGACCATTTTACAATTTGGGCCCAAGTTAGGAGCAGAGCCTAAGGTGTAAATTATCGAGTCCATATCTCGGAAACTATAAGAGATAATGCAATTTGGCAACCGGCAATGTAATTAGCATGTCGAATATTACTTGGAATGTGAATTGGAACGAAATCGCCAATAGATAAGACCATTTTACAATTTGGGCCCAAGTTAGAAGCAGAGCCTAAGGTGTAAATTATCGATAGTCCATATCTCGGAAACTATAAGAGATAATGCAATTTGGCAACCGGCAATGTAATTAGCATGCCGAATATTACTTGGAATGTGAATTGCAACGAAATCGCCAATAGATAAGACCATTTTACAATTTGGGCCCAAGTTAGAAGCAGAGCCTAAGGTGTAAATTTTCGATAGTCCATATCTCGGAAACTATAAGAGATAATTCAATTTGGCAACCGGCAATGTAATTAGCATACCGAATATTACTTGGAATGTGAATTGGAACGAAATCGCCAATAGATAAGACCATTTTACAATTTGGGCCCAAGTTAGAAGCAGAGCCTAAGGTGTAAATTATCGATAGTCCATATCTCGGAAACTATAAGAGATAATGCAATTTGGCAACCGGCAATGTAATTAGCATG
The DNA here is from genome assembly GCF_030347505.1 of Rhynchophorus ferrugineus. NCBI lineage: Eukaryota > Metazoa > Arthropoda > Insecta > Coleoptera > Curculionidae > Rhynchophorus > Rhynchophorus ferrugineus. Next base: position 142,854 of record NW_027472868.1, read on the forward strand.
CCGAATATTACTTGGAATGTGAATTGGAACGAAATCGCCAATAGATAAGACCATTTTACAATTTGGGCCCAAGTTAGGAGCAGAGCCTAAGGTGTAAATTATCGATAGTCCATATCTCGGAAACTATAAGAGATAATGCAATTTGGCAACCGGCAATGTAATTAGCATGTCGAATATTACTTGGAATGTGAATTGGAACGAAATCGCCAATAGATAAGACCATTTTACAATTTGGGCCCAAGTTAGAAGCAGAGCCTAAGGTGTAAATTATCGATAGTCCATATCTCGGAAACTATAAGAGATAATGCAATTTGGCAACCGGCAATGTAATTAGCATGCCGAATATTACTTGGAATGTGAATTGCAACGAAATCGCCAATAGATAAGACCATTTTACAATTTGGGCCCAAGTTAGAAGCAGAGCCTAAGGTGTAAATTATCGATAGTCCATATCTCGGAAACTATAAGAGATAATTCAATTTGGCAACCGGCAATGTAATTAGCATACCGAATATTACTTGGAATGTGAATTGGAACGAAATCGCCAATAGATAAGACCATTTTACAATTTGGGCCCAAGTTAGAAGCAGAGCCTAAGGTGTAAATTATCGATAGTCCATATCTCGGAAACTATAAGAGATAATGCAATTTGGCAAACGGCAATGTAATTAGCATGCCGAATATTACTTGGAATGTGAATTGGAACGACATCGCCATTAGATAAGACCATTTTACAATTTGGGCCCAAGTTAGAAGCAGAGCCTAAGGTGTAAATTATCGATAGTCCATATCTCGGAAACTATAAGAGATAATGCAATTTGGCAACCGGCAATGTAATTAGCATGCCGAATATTACTTGGAATGTGAATTGGAACGAAATCGCCAATTGGTAAGACCATTTTACAATTTGGGCCCAAGTTAGAAGCAGAGCCTAGGTGTAAATTATCGATAGTCCATATCTCGGAAACTATAAGAGATAATTCAATTTGGCAACCGGCAATGTAATTAGCATGCCGAATATTACTTGGAATGTGAATTGGAACGAAATCGCCAATAGATAAGACCATTTTACAATTTGGGCCCAAGTTAGAAGCAGAGCCTAAGGTGTAAATTATCGATAGTCCATATCTCGGAAACTATAAGAGATAATGCAATTTGGCAAACGGCAATGTAATTAGCATGCCGAATATTACTTGGAATGTGAATTGGAACGAAATCGCCAATAGATAAGACCATTTTACAATTTGGGCCCAAGTTAGAAGCAGAGCCTAAGGTGTAAATTATCGATAGTCCATATCTCGGAAACTATAAGAGATAATGCAATTTGGCAACCGGCAATGTAATTAGCATGCCGAATATTACTTGGAATGTGAATTGTAACGAAATCGCCAGTAGATAAGACCATTTTACAATTTGGGCCCAAGTTAGAAGCAGAGCCTAAGGTGTAAATTATCGATAGTCCATATCTCGGAAACTATAAGAGATAATGCAATTTGGCAACCGGCAATGTAATTAGCATGCCGAATATTACTTGGAATGTGAATTGGAACGAAATCGCCAATAGATAAGACCATTTTACAATTAGGGCCCAAGTTAGAAGCAGAGCCTATGGTGTAAATTATCGATAGTCCATATCTCGGAAACTATAAGAGATAATGCAATTTGGCAACCGGCAATGTAATTAGCATGCCGAATATTACTTTGAATGTGAATTGGAACGAAATCGCCAATAGATAAGACAATTTTACAATTTGGGCCCAAGTTAGAAGCAGAGCCTATGGAGTAAATTATCGATAGTCCATATCTCGGAAACTATAAGAGATAATGCAATTTGGCAACCGGCAATGTAATTAGCATGCCGAATATTACTTGGAATGTGAATTGGAACGAAATCGCCAATAGATAAGACCATTTTACAATTTGGGCCCAAGTTAGAAGCAGAGCCTAAGGTGTAAATTATCGATAGTCCATATCTCGGAAACTATAAGAGATAATGCAATTTGGCAACCGGCAATGTAATTAGCATGCCGAATATTACTTGGAATGTGAATTGGAACGAAATCGCCAATAGATAAGACCATTTTACAATTTGGGCCCAAGTTAGAAGCAGAGCCTAAGGTGTAAATTATCGATAGTCCATATCTCGGAAACTATAAGAGATAATGCAATTTGGCAACCGGCAATGTAATTAGCATGCCGAATATTACTTGGAATGTGAATTGGAACGAAATCGCCAATAGATAAGACCATTTTACAATTTGGGCCCAAGTTAGAAGCAGAGCCTAAGGTGTAAATTATCGATAGTCCATATCTCGGAAACTATAAGAGATAATGCAATTTGGCAACCGGCAATGTAATTAGCATGCCGAATATTACTTGGAATGTGAATTGGAACGAAATCGCCAAAAGATAAGACCATTTTACAATTTGGGCCCAAGTTAGAAGCAGAGCCTATGGTGTAAATTATCGATAGTCCATATCTCGGAAACTATAAGAGATAATGCAATTTGGCAACCGGCAATGTAATTAGCATGCCGAATATTACTTGGAATGTGAATTGGAACGAAATCGCCAATAGATAAGACCATTTTACAATTTGGGCCCAAGTTAGAAGCAGAGCCTAAGGTGTAAATTATCGATAGTCCATATCTCGGAAACTATAAGAGATAATGCAAATTGGCAACCGGCAATGTAATTAGCATGCCGAATATTACTTGGAATGTGAATTGGAACGAAATCGCCAATAGGTAAGACCATTTTACAATTTGGGCCCAAATTAGAAGCAGAGCCTAAGGTGTAAATTATCGATAGTCCATATCTCGGAAAATATAAGAGATAATGCAATTTGGCAACCGGCAATGTAATTAGCATGCCGAATATTACTTGGAATGTGAATTGGAACGAAATCGCCAATAGATAAGACCATTTTACAATTTGGGCCCAAGTTAGAAGCAGAGCCTAAGGTGTAAATTATCGATAGTCCATATCTGGGAAACTATAAGAGATAATGCAATTTGGCAACCGGCAATGTAATTAGCATGCTGAATATTACTTGGAATGTGAATTGTAACGAAATCGCCAGTAGATAAGACCATTTTACAATTTGGGCCCAAGTTAGAAGCAGAGCCTAAGGTGTAAATTATCGATAGTCCATATCTCGGAAACTATAAGAGATAATGAAATTTGGCAACCGGCAATGTAATTAGCATGCCGAATATTACTTGGAATGTGAATTGGAACGAAATCGCCAATAGGTAAGACCATTTTACAATTTGGGCCCAAGTTAGAAGCAGAGCCTAAGGTGTAAATTATCGATAGTCCATATCTCGGAAACTATTAGAGATAATTCATTTTGGCAACCGGCAATGTAATTATCATGCCGAATATTACTTGGAATGTGAATTGGAACGAAATCGCCAATAGATAAGACCATTTTACAATTTGGGCCCAAGTTAGAAGCAGAGCCTAAGGTGTAAATTATCGATAGTCCATATCTCGGAAACTATAAGAGATAATGCAATTTGGCAACCGGCAATGTAATTAGCATGCCGAATATTACCTGGAATGTGAATTGGAACGAAATCGCCAATAGATAAGACCATTTTACAATTTGGGAGCAAGTTAGAAGCAGAGCCTAAGGTGTAAATTATCGATAGTCCATATCTCGGAAACTATAAGAGATAATGCAATTTGGCAACCGGCAATGTAATTAGCATGCCGAATATTACTTGGAATGTGAATTGGAACGAAATCGCCAATAGATAAGACCATTTTACAATTAGGGCCTAAGTTAGAAGCAGAGCCTATGGTGTAAATTATCGATAGTCCATATCTCGGAAACTATAAGAGATAATGCAATTTGGCAACCGGCAATGTAATTCGCATGCCGAATATTACTTGGAATGTGAATTGGAACGAAATCGCCAATAGATAAGACCATTTTACAATTTGGGCCCAAGTTAGAAGCAGAGCCTAAGGTGTAAATTATTGATAGTCTATATCTCGGAAACTATAAGAGATAATGCAATTTCGCAACCGGCAATGTAATTAGCATGCCGAATATCACTTGGAATGTGAATTGGGACGAAATCGCCAATAGATAAGACCATTTTACAATTTGGGCCCAAGTTAGGAGCAGAGCTTAAGGTGTAAATTATCGATAGTCCATATCTCGGAAACTATAAGAGATAATGCAATTTGGCAACCGGCAATGTAATTAGCATGCCGAATATTACTTGGAATGTGAATTGGAACGAAATCGCCAATAGATAAGACCATTTTACAATTTGGGCCCAAGTTAGAAGCAGAGCCTAAGGTGTAAATTATCGATAGTCCATATCTCGGAAACTATAAGAGATAATGCAATTTGGCAACCGGCAATGTAATTAGCATGCCGAATATTACTTGGAATGTGAATTGCAACGAAATCGCCAATAGATAAGACCATTTTACAATTTGGGCCCAAGATAGAAGCAGAGCCTAAGGTGTAAATTATCGATAGTCCATATCTCGGAAACTATAAGAGATAATTCAATTTGGCAACCGGCAATGTAATTAGCATGCCGAATATTACTTGGAATGTGAATTGGAACGAAATCGCCAATAGATAAGACCATTTTACAATTTGGGCCCAAGTTAGAAGCAGAGCCTAAGGTGTAAATTATCGATAGTCCATATCTCGGAAACTATAAGAGATAATGCAATTTGGCAACCGGCAATGTAATTAGCATGCCGAATATTACTTGGAATGTGAATTGGAACGAAATCGCCAATTGGTAAGACCATTTTACAATTTGGGCCCAAGTTAGAAGCAGAGCCTAAGGTGTAAATTATCGATAGTCCATATCTCGGAAACTATAAGAGATAATTCAATTTGGCAACCAGCAATGTAATTAGCATGCCGAATATTACTTGGAATGTGAATTGGAACGAAATCGCCAATAGATAAGACCATTTTACAATTTGGGCCCAAGTTAGAAGCAGAGCCTAAGGTGTAAATTATCGATAGTCCATATCTCGGAAACTATAAGAGATAATGCAATTTGGCAACCGGCAATGTAATTAGCATGCCGAATATTACCTGGAATGTGAATTGGAACGAAATCGCCAATAGATAAGACCATTTTACAATTTGGGAGCAAGTTAGAAGCAGAGCCTAAGGTGTAAATTATCGATAGTCCATATCTCGGAAACTATAAGAGATAATGCAATTTGGCAACCGGCAATGTAATTAGCATGCCGAATATTACTTGGAATGTGAATTGGAACGAAATCGCCAATAGATAAGACCATTTTACAATTAGGGCCCAAGTTAGAAGCAGAGCCTATGGTGTAAATTATCTATAGTCCATATCTCGGAAACTATAAGAGATAATGCAATTTGGCAACCGGCAATGTAATTAGCATGCCGAATATTACTTTGAATGTGAATTGGAACGAAATCGCCAATAGATAAGACCATTTTACAATTTGGGCCCAAGTTAGAAGCAGAGCCTATGGAGTAAATTATCGATAGTCCATATCTCGGAAACTATAAGAGATAATGCAATTTGGCAACCGGCAATGTAATTAGCATGCCGAATATTACTTGGAATGTGAATTGGAACGAAATCGCCAATAGATAAGACCATTTTACAATTTGGGCCCAAGTTAGAAGCAGAGCCTAAGGTGTAAATTATCGATAGTCCATATCTCGGAAACTATAAGAGATAATGCAATTTGGCAACCGGCAATGTAATTAGCATGCCGAATATTACTTGGAATGTGAATTGGAACGAAATCGCCAATAGATAAGACCATTTTACAATTTGGGCCCAAGTTAGAAGCAGAGCCTAAGGTGTAAATTATCGATAGTCCATATCTCGGAAACTATAAGAGATAATGCAATTTGGCAACCGGCAATGTAATTAGCATGCCGAATATTACTTGGAATGTGAATTGGAACGAAATCGCCAAAAGATAAGACCATTTTACAATTTGGGCCCAAGTTAGAAGCAGAGCCTATGGTGTAAATTATCGATAGTCCATATCTCGGAAACTATAAGAGATAATGCAATTTGGCAACCGGCAATGTAATTAGCATGCCGAATATTACTTGGAATGTGAATTGGAACGAAATCGCCAATAGATAAGACCATTTTACAATTTGGGCCCAAGTTAGAAGCAGAGCCTAAGGTGTAAATTATCGATAGTCCATATCTCGGAAACTATAAGAGATAATGCAAATTAGCAACCGGCAATGTAATTAGCATGCCGAATATTACTTGGAATGTGAATTGGAACGAAATCGCCAATAGGTAAGACCATTTTACAATTTGGGCCCAAATTAGAAGCAGAGCCTAAGGTGTAAATTATCGATAGTCCATATGTCGGAAAATATAAGAGATAATGCAATTTGGCAACCGGCAATGTAATTAGCATGCCGAATATTACTTGGAATGTGAATTGCAACGAAATCGCCAATAGATAAGACCATTTTACAATTTGGGCCCAAGTTAGAAGCAGAGCCTAAGGTGTAAATTATCGATAGTCCATATCTCGGAAACTATAAGAGATAATGCAATTTGGCAACCGGCAATGTAATTAGCATGCCGAATATTACTTGGAATGTGAATTGTAACGAAATCGCCAGTAGATAAGACCATTTTACAATTTGGGCCCAAGTTAGAAGCAGAGCCTAAGGTGTAAATTATCGATAGTCCATATCTCGGAAACTATAAGAGATAATGCAATTTGGCAACCGGCAATGTAATTAGCATGCCGAATATTACTTGGAATGTGAATTGGAACGAAATCGCCAATAGGTAAGACCATTTTACAATTTGGGCCCAAGTTAGAAGCAGAGCCTAAGGTGTAAATTATCGATAGTCCATATCTCGGAAACTATTAGAGATAATTCATTTTGGCAACCGGCAATGTAATTATCATGCCGAATATTACTTGGAATGTGAATTGGAACGAAATCGCCAATAGATAAGACCATTTTACAATTTGGGCCCAAGATAGAAGCAGAGCCTAAGGTGTAAATTATCGATAGTCCATATCTCGGAAACTATAAGAGATAATGCAATTCGGCAACCGGCAATGTAATTAGCATGCCGAATATTACCTGGAATGTGAATTGGAACGAAATCGCCAATAGATAAGACCATTTTACAATTTGGGAGCAAGTTAGAAGCAGAGACTAAGGTGTAAATTATCGATAGTCCATATCTCGGAAACTATAAGAGATAATGCAATTTGGCAACCGGCAATGTAATTAGCATGCCGAATATTACTTGGAATGTGAATTGGAACGAAATCGCCAATAGATAAGACCATTTTACAATTAGGGCCCAAGTTAGAAGCAGAGCCTATGGTGTAAATTATCGATAGTCCATATCTCGGAAACTATAAGAGATAATGCAATTTGGCAACCGGCAATGTAATTAGCATGCCGAATATTACTTGGAATGTGAATTGGAACGAAATCGCCAATAGATAAGACCATTTTAAAATTTGGGCCCAAGTTAGAAGCAGAGCCTAAGGTGTAAATTATTGATAGTCTATATCTCGGAAACTATAAGAGATAATGCAATTTCGCAACCGGCAATGTAATTAGCATGCCGAATATCACTTGGAATGTGAATTGGGACGAAATCGCCAATAGATAAGACCATTTTACAATTTGGGCCCAAGTTAGGAGCAGAGCCTAAGGTGTAAATTATCGATAGTCCATATCTCGGAAACTATAAGAGATAATGCAATTTGGCAACCGGCAATGTAATTAGCATGCCGAATATTACTTGGAATGTGAATTGGAACGAAATCGCCAATAGATAAGACCATTTTACAATTTGGGCCCAAGTTAGAAGCAGAGCCTAAGGTGTAAATTATCGATAGTCCATATCTCGGAAACTATAAGAGATAATGCAATTTGGCAACCGGCAATGTAATTAGCATGCCGAATATTACTTGGAATGTGAATTGCAACGAAATCGCCAATAGATAAGACCATTTTACAATTTGGGCCCAAGTTAGAAGCAGAGCCTAAGGTGTAAATTATCGATAGTCCATATCTCGGAAACTATAAGAGATAATTCAATTTGGCAACCGGCAATGTAATTAGCATGCCGAATATTACTTGGAATGTGAATTGGAACGAAATCGCCAATAGATAAGACCATTTTACAATTTGGGCCCAAGTTAGAAGCAGAGCTTAAGGTGTAAATTATCGATAGTCCATATCTCGGAAACTATAAGAGATAATGCAATTTGGCAAACGGCAATGTAATTAGCATGCCGAATATTACTTGGAATGTGAATTGGAACGAAATCGCCAATAGATAAGACCATTTTACAATTTGGGCCCAAGTTAGAAGCAGAGCCTAAGGTGTAAATTATCGATAGTCCATATCTCGGAAACTATAAGAGATAATGCAATTTGGCAACCGGCAATGTAATTAGCATGCCGAATATTACTTGGAATGTGAATTGGAACGAAATCGCCAATTGGTAAGACCATTTTACAATTTGGGCCCAAGTTAGAAGCAGAGCCTAAGGTGTAAATTATCGATAGTCCATATCTCGGAAACTATAAGAGATAATTCAATTTGGCAACCGGCAATGTAATTAGCATGCCGAATATTACTTGGAATGTGAATTGGAACGAAATCGCCAATAGATAAGACCATTTTACAATTTGGGCCCAAGTTAGAAGCAGAGCCTAAGGTGTAAATTATCGATAGTCCATATCTCGGAAACTATAAGAGATAATGCAATTTGGCAACCGGCAATGTAAATAGCATGCCGAATATTACCTGGAATGTGAATTGGAACGAAATCGCCAATAGATAAGACCATTTTACAATTTGGGAGCAAGTTAGAAGCAGAGCCTAAGGTGTAAATTATCGATAGTCCATATCTCGGAAACTATAAGAGATAATGCAATTTGGCAACCGGCAATGTAATTAGCATGCCGAATATTACTTGGAATGTGAATTGGAACGAAATCGCCAATAGATAAGACCATTTTACAATTAGGGCCCAAGTTAGAAGCAGAGCCTATGGTGTAAATTATCGATAGTCCATATCTCGGAAACTATAAGAGTAAATGCAATTTGGCAACCGGCAATGTAATTAGCATGCCGAATATTACTTTGAATGTGAATTGGAACGAAATCGCCAATAGATAAGACCATTTTACAATTTGGGCCCAAGTTAGAAGCAGAGCCTATGGAGTAAATTATCGATAGTCCATATCTCGGAAACTATAAGAGATAATGCAATTTGGCAACCGGCAATGTAATTAGCATGCCGAATATTACTTGGAATGTGAATTGGAACGAAATCGCCAATAGATAAGACCATTTTACAATTTGGGCCCAAGTTAGAAGCAGAGCCTAAGGTGTAAATTATCGATAGTCCATATCTCGGAAACTATAAGAGATAATGCAATTTGGCAACCGGCAATGTAATTAGCATGCCGAATATTACTTGGAATGTGAATTGGAACGAAATCGCCAATAGATAAGACCATTTTACAATTTGGGCCCAAGTTAGAAGCAGAGCCTAAGGTGTAAATTATCGATAGTCCATATCTCGGAAACTATAATAGATAAGACCATTTTACAATTTGGGCCCAAGTTAGAAGCAGAGCCTAAGGTGTAAATTATCGATAGTCCATATCTCGGAAACTATAAGAGATAATGCAATTTGGCAACCGGCAATGTAATTAGCATGCCGAATATTACTTGGAATGTGAATTGCAACGAAATCGCCAATAGATAAGACCATTTTACAATTTGGGCCCAAGTTAGAAGCAGAGCCTAAGGTGTAAATTATCGATAGTCCATATCTCGGAAACTATAAGAGATAATGCAATTTGGCAACCGGCAATGTAATTAGCATGCCGAATATTACTTGGAATGTGAATTGTAACGAAATCGCCAATAGATAAGACCATTTTACAATTTGGGCCCAAGTTAGAAGCAGAGCCTAAGGTGTAAATTATCGATAGTCCATATCTCGGAAACTATAAGAGATAATGCAATTTGGCAACCGGCAATGTAATTAGCATGCCGAATATTACTTGGAATGTGAATTGGAACGAAATCGCCAATAGATAAGACCATTTTACAATTTGGGCCCAAGTTAGAAGCAGAGCCTAAGGTGTAAATTATTGATAGTCTATATCTCGGAAACTATAAGAGATAATGCAATTTCGCAACCGGCAATGTAATTAGCATGCCGAATATCACTTGGAATGTGAATTGGGACGAAATCGCCAATAGATAAGACCATTTTACAATTTGGGCCCAAGTTAGGAGCAGAGCCTAAGGTGTAAATTATCGATAGTCCATATCTCGGAAACTATAAGAGATAATGCAATTTGGCAACCGGCAATGTAATTAGCATGCCGAATATTACTTGGAATGTGAATTGGAACGAAATCGCCAATAGATAAGACCATTTTACAATTTGGGCCCAAGTTAGAAGCAGAGCCTAAGGTGTAAATTATCGATAGTCCATATCTCGGAAACTATAAGAGATAATGCAATTTGGCAACCGGCAATGTAATTAGCATGCCGAATATTACTTGGAATGTGAATTGCAACGAAATCGCCAATAGATAAGACCATTTTACAATTTGGGCCCAAGTTAGAAGCAGAGCCTAAGGTGTGAATTATCGATAGTCCATATCTCGGAAACTATAAGAGATAATTCAATTTGGCAACCGGCAATGTAATTAGCATACCGAATATTACTTGGAATGTGAATTGGAACGAAATCGCCAATAGATAAGACCATTTTACAATTTGGGCCCAAGTTAGAAGCAGAGCCTAAGGTGTAAATTATCGATAGTCCATATCTCGGAAACTATAAGAGATAATGCAATTTGGCAAACGGCAATGTAATTAGCATGCCGAATATTACTTGGAATGTGAATTGGAACGACATCGCCAATAGATAAGACCATTTTACAATTTGGGCCCAAGTTAGAAGCAGAGCCTAAGGTGTAAATTATCGATAGTCCATATCTCGGAAACTATAAGAGATAATGCAATTTGGCAACCGGCAATGTAATTAGCATGCCGAATATTACTTGGAATGTGAATTGGAACGAAATCGCCAATTGGTAAGACCATTTTACAATTTGGGCCCAAGTTAGAAGCAGAGCCTAGGTGTAAATTATCGATAGTCCATATCTCGGAAACTATAAGAGATAATTCAATTTGGCAACCGGCAATGTAATTAGCATGCCGAATATTACTTGGAATGTGAATTGGAACGAAATCGCCAATAGATAAGACCATTTTACAATTTGGGCCCAAGTTAGAAGCAGAGCCTAAGGTGTAAATTATCGATAGTCCATATCTCGGAAACTATAAGAGATAATGCAATTTGGCAAACGGCAATGTAATTAGCATGCCGAATATTACTTGGAATGTGAATTGGAACGAAATCGCCAATAGATAAGACCATTTTACAATTTGGGCCCAAGTTAGAAGCAGAGCCTAAGGTGTAAATTATCGATAGTCCATATCTCGGAAACTATAAGAGATAATGATAAAAACTTGGGCCCAAATTGTAAAATGGTCTTATCTATTGGCGATTTCGTTCCAATTCACATTCCAAGTAATATTCGGCATGCTAATTACATTGCCGTTTGCCAAATTGCATTATCTCTTATAGTTTCCGAGATATGGACTATCGATAATTTACACCTTAGGCTCTGCTTCTAACTTGGGCCCAAATTGTAAAATGGTCTTATCTATTGGCGATTTCGTTCCAATTCACATTCCAAGTAATATTCGGCATGCTAATTACATTGCCGGTTGCCAAATTGAATTATCTCTTATAGTTTCCGAGATATGGACTATCGATAATTTACACCTTAGGCTCTGCTTCTAACTTGGGCCCAAATTGTAAAATGGTCTTACCTATTGGCGATTTCGTTCCAATTCACATTCCAAGTAATATTCGGCATGCTAATTACATTGCCGGTTGCCAAATTGCATTATCTCTTATAGTTTCCGAGATATGGACTATCGATAATTTACACCTTAGGCTCTGCTTCTAACTTGGGCCCAAATTGTAAAATGGTCTTATCTATTGGCGATTTCGTCCCAATTCACATTCCAAGTGATATTCGGCATGCTAATTACATTGCCGGTTGCGAAATTGCATTATCTCTTATAGTTTCCGAGATATGGACTATCAATAATTTACACCTTAGGCTCTGCTTCTAACTTGGGCCCAAATTGTAAAATGGTCTTATCTATTGGCGATTTCGTTCCAATTCACATTCCAAGTAATATTCGGCATGCTAATTACATTGCCGGTTGCCAAATTGCATTATCTTTTATAGTTTCCGAGATATGGACTATCGATTATTTACACCTTAGGCTCTGCTTCTAACTTGGGCCCAAATTGTAAAATGGTCTTATCTATTGGCGATTTCGTTGCAATTCACATTCCAAGTAATATTCGGCAAGCTAATTACATTGCCGGTTGCCAAATTGCATTATCTCTTATAGTTTCCGAGATATGGACTATCGATAATTTACACCTTAGGCTCTGCTTCTAACTTGGGCCCAAATTGTAAAATGGTCTTATCTATTGGCGATTTCGTTCCAATTCACATTCCAAGTAATATTCGGCATGCTAATTACATTGCCGGTTGCCAAATTGCATTATCTCTTATAGTTTCCGAGATATGGACTATCGATAATTTACACCTTAGGCTCTGCTTCTAACTTGGGCCCAAATTGTAAAATGGTCTTATCTATTGGCGATTTCGTTCCAATTCGCACTCCAAGTAATATTCGGCATGCTCTTTACATTGCCGGTTGCGAAATTGCATTATCTCTTATAGTTTCCGAGATATGGATTATCGATAATTTACACCTTAGGCTCTGCTTCTAACTTGGGCCCAAATTGTAAAATGGTCTTATCTATTGGCGATTTCGTTCCAATTCACATTCCAAGTAATATTCGGCATGCTAATTACATTGCCGGTTGCCAAATTGCATTATCTCTTATAGTTTCCGAGATATGGACTATCGATAATTTACACCTTAGGCTCTGCTTCTAACTTGGGCCCAAATTGTAAAATGGTCTTATCTATTGGCGATTTCGTTCCAATTCACATTCCAAGTAATATTCGGCATGCTAATTACATTGCCGGTTGCCAAATTGCATTATCTCTTATAGTTTCCGAGATATGGACTATCGATAATTTACACCTTAGGCTCTGCTTCTAACTTGGGCCCAAATTGTAAAATGGTCTTATCTATTGGCGATTTCGTCCCAATTCACATTCCAAGTGATATTCGGCATGCTAATTACATTGCCGGTTGCGAAATTGCATTATCTCTTATAGTTTCCGAGATATGGACTATCAATAATTTACACCTTATTCTCTGCTTCTAACTTGGGCCCAAATTGTAAAATGGTCTTATCTATTGGCGATTTCGTTCCAATTCACATTCCAAGTAATATTCGGCATGCTAATTACATTACCGGTTGCCAAATTGCATTATCTCTTATAGTTTCCGAGATATGGACTATCGATAATTTACACCTTAGGCTCTGCTTCTAACTTGGGCCCAAATTGTAAAATGGTCTTATCTATTGGCGATTTCGTTCCAATTCACATTCCAAGTAATATTCGGCATGCTAATTACATTGCCGGTTGCCAAATTGCATTATCTCTTATAGTTTCCGAGATATGGACTATCGATAATTTACACCTTAGGCTCTGCTTCTAACTTGGGCCCAAATTGTAAAATGGTCTTATCTATTGGCGATTTCGTTCCAATTCACATTCCAAGTAATATTCGGCATGCTAATTACATTGCCGGTTGCCAAATTGCATTATCTCTTATAGTTTCCGAGATATGGACTATCGGTAATTTACACCATAGGCTCTGCTTCTAACTTGGGCCCAAATTGTAAAATGGTCTTATCTATTGGCGATTTCGTTCCAATTCACATTCCAAGTAATATTCGGCATGCTAATTACATTGCCGGTTGCCAAATTTCATTATCTCTTATAGTTTCCGAGATATGGACTATCGATAATTTACACCTTAGGCTCTGCTTCTAACTTGGGCCCAAATTGTAAAATGGTCTTATCTATTAGTGATTTCGTTCCAATTCACATTCCAAGTAATATTCGGCATGCTAATTACATTGCCGGTTGCCAAATTTCATTATCTCTTATAGTTTCCGAGATATGGACTATCGATAATTTACACCATAGGCTCTGCTTCTAACTTGGGCCCAAATTGTAAAATGGTCTTATCTATTGGCGATTTCGTTCCAATTCACATTCCAAGTAATATTCGGCATGCTAATTACATTGCCGGTTGCCAAATTGCATTATCTCTTATAGTTTCCGAGATATGGACTATCGATAATTTACACCTTAGGCTCTGCTTCTAACTTGGGCCCAAATTGTAAAATGGTCTTATCTATTGGCGATTTCGTTCCAATTCACATTCCAAGTAATATTCGGCATGCTAATTACATTGCCGGTTGCCAAATTGTATTATCTCTTATAGTTTCCGAGATATGGACTATCGATAATTTACACCTTAGGCTCTGCTTCTAACTTGGGCCCAAATTGTAAAATGGTCTTATCTATTGGCGATTTCGTTCCAATTCACATTCCAAGTAATATTCGGCATGCTAATTACATTGCCGGTTGCCAAATTGCATTATCTCTTATAGTTTCCGAGATATGGACTATCGATAATTTACACCTTAGGCTCTGCTTCTAACTTGGGCCCAAATTGTAAAATGGTCTTATCTATTGGCGATTTCGTCCCAATTCACATTCCAAGTGATATTCGGCATGCTAATTACATTGCCGGTTGCGAAATTGCATTATCTCTTATAGTTTCCGAGATATGGACTATCAATAATTTACACCTTAGGCTCTGCTTCTAACTTGGGCCCAAATTGTAAAATGGTCTTATCTATTGGCGATTTCGTTCCAATTCACATTCCAAGTAATATTCGGCATGCTAATTACATTGCCGGTTGCCAAATTGCATTATCTCTTATAGTTTCCGAGATATGGACTATCGATAATTTACACCTTAGGCTCTGCTTCTAACTTGGGCCCAAATTGTAAAATGGTCTTATCTATTGGCGATTTCGTTGCAATTCACATTCCAAGTAATATTCGGCATGCTAATTACATTGCCGGTTGCCAAATTGCATTATCTCTTATAGTTTCCGAGATATGGACTATCGATAATTTACACCTTAGGCTCTGCTTCTAACTTGGGCCCAAATTGTAAAATGGTCTTATCTATTGGCGATTTCGTTCCAATTCACATTCCAAGTAATATTCGGCATGCTAATTACATTGCCGGTTGCCGAATTGCATTATCTCTTATAGTTTCCGAGATATGGACTATCGATAATTTACACCTTAGGCTCTGCTTCTAACTTGGGCCCAAATTGTAAAATGGTCTTATCTATTGGCGATTTCGTCCCAATTCATATTCCAAGTGATATTCGGCATGCTAATTACATTGCCGGTTGCGAAATTGCATTATCTCTTATAGTTTCCGAGATATGGACTATCAATAATTTACACCTTAGGCTCTGCTTCTAACTTGGGCCCAAATTGTAAAATGGTCTTATCTATTGGCGATTTCGTTCCAATTCACATTCCAAGTAATATTCGGCATGCTAATTACATTGCCGGTTGCCAAATTGCATTATCTCTTATAGTTTCCGAGATATGGACTATCGATAATTTACACCTTAGGCTCTGCTTCTAACTTGGGCCCAAATTGTAAAATGGTCTTATCTATTGGCGATTTCGTTCCAATTCACATTCCAAGTAATATTCGGCATGCTAATTACATTGCCGGTTGCCAAATTGAATTATCTCTTATAGTTTCCGAGATATGGACTATCGATAATTTACACCTTAGGTTCTGCTTCTAACTTGGGACCAAATTGTAAAATGGTCTTACCTGTTGGCGATTTCGTTCCAATTCACATTCCAAGTAATATTCGGCATGCTAATTACATTGCCGGTTGCCAAATTGCATTATCTCTTATAGTTTCCGAGATATGGACTATCGATAATTTACACCTTAGGCTCTGCGTCTAACTTGGGCCCAAATTGTAAAATGGTCTTATCTATTGGCGATTTCGTTCCAATTCACATTCCAAGTAATATTCGGCATGCTAATTACATTGCCGGTTGCCAAATTGCATTATCTCTTATAGTTTCCGAGATATGGACTATCGATAATTTACACCATAGGCTCTGCTTCTAACTTGGGCCCAAATTGTAAAATGGTCTTATCTATTGGCGATTTCGTTCCAATTCACATTCCAAGTAATATTCGGCATGCTAATTACATTGCCGGTTGCCAAATTGCATTATCTCTTATAGTTTCCGAGATATGGACCATCGATAATTTACACCTTAGGCTCTGCTTCTAACTTGGGCCCAAATTGTAAAATGGTCTTATCTATTGGCGATTTCGTCCCAATTCACATTCCAAGTGATATTCGGCATGCTAATTACATTGCCGGTTGCGAAATTGCATTATCTCTTATAGTTTCCGAGATATGGACTATCAATAATTTATACCTTAGGCTCTGCTTCTAACTTGGGCCCAAATTGTAAAATGGTCTTATCTATTGGCGATTTCGTTCCAATTCACATTCCAAGTAATATTCGGCATGCTAATTACATTGCCGGTTGCCAAATTGCATTATCTCTTATAGTTTCCGAGATATGGACTATCGATAATTTACACCTTAGGCTCTGCTTCTAACTTGGGCCCAAATTGTAAAATGGTCTTATCTATTGGCGATTTCGTTCCAATTCACACTCCAAGTAATATTCGGCATGCTAATTACATTGCCGGTTGCGAAATTGCATTATCTCTTATAGTTTCCGAGATATGGACTATCAATAATTTACACCTTAGGCTCTGCTTCTAACTTGGGCCCAAATTGTAAAATGGTCTTATCTATTGGCGATTTCGTTCCAATTCACATTCCAAGTAATATTCGGCATGCTAATTACATTGCCGGATGCCAAATTGCATTATCTCTTTTAGTTTCCGAGATATGGACTATCGATAATTTACACCTTAGGCTCTGCTTCTAACTTGGGCCCAAATTGTAAAATGGTCTTATCTATTGGCGATTTCGTTCCAAATCAGACTCCAAGTAATATTCGGCATGCTAATTACATTGCCGGTTGCCAAATTGCATTATCTCTTATAGTTTCCGAGATATGGACTATCGATAATTTACACCATAGGCTCTGCTTCTAACTTGGGCCCAAATTGTAAAATGGTCTTATCTTTTGGCGATTTCGTTCAAATTCACATTCCAAGTAATATTCGGCATGCTAATTACATTGCCGGTTGCCAAATTGCATTATCTCTTATAGTTTCCGAGATATGGACTATCGATAATTTACACCTTAGGCTCTGCTTCTAACTTGGGCCCAAATTGTAAAATGGTCTTATCTATTGGCGATTTCGTTCCAATTCACATTCCAAGTAATATTGGGCATGCTAATTACATTGCCGTTTGCCAAATTGCATTATCTCTTATAGTTTCCGAGATATGGACTATCGATAATTTACACCTTAGGCTCTGCTTCTAACTTGGGCCCAAATTGTAAAATGGTCTTATCTATTGGCGATTTCGTTCCAATTCAGACTCCAAGTAATATTCGGCATGCTAATTACATTGCCGGTTGCCAAATTGCATTATCTCTTATAGTTTCCGAGATATGGACTATCGATAATTTACACCATAGGCTCTGCTTCTAACTTGGGCCCAAATTGTAAAATGGTCTTATCTTTTGGCGATTTCGTTCCAATTCACCTTCCAAGTAATATTCGGCATGCTAATTACATTGCCGGTTGCCAAATTGCATTATCTCTTATAGTTTGCGAGATATGGACTATCGATAATTTACACCTTAGGCTCTGCTTCTAACTTGGGCCCAAATTGTAAAATGGTCTTATCTATTGGCGATTTCGTTCCAATTCACATTCCAAGTAATATTCGGCATGCTATTTACATTGCCGTTTGCCAAATTGCATTATCTCTTATAGTTTCCGAGATATGGACTATCGATAATTTACACCTTAGGCTCTGCTTCTAACTTGGGCCCAAATTGTAAAATGGTCTTATCTATTGGCGATTTCGTTCCAATTCACATTCCAAGTAATATTCGGCATGCTAATTACATTGCCGGTTGCCAAATTGAATTATCTCTTATAGTTTCCGAGATATGGACTATCGATAATTTACACCTTAGGCTCTGCTTCTAACTTGGGCCCAAATTGTAAAATGGTCTTAACTATTGGCCATTTCGTTCCAATTCACATTCCAAGTAATATTCGGCATGCTAATTACATTGCCGGTTGCCAAATTGCATTATCTCTTATAGTTTCCGAGATATGGACTATCGATAATTTACACCTTAGGCTCTGCATCTAACTTGGGCCCAAATTGTAAAATGGTCTTATCTATTGGCGATTTCGTTCCAATTCACATTCCAAGTAATATTCGGCATGCTAATTACATTGCCGGTTGCCAAATTGCATTATCTCTTATAGTTTCCGAGATATGGACTATCGATAATTTACACCTTAGGCTCTGCTTCTAACTTGGGCCCAAATTGTAAAATGGTCTTATCTATTGGCGATTTCGTTGCAATTCACATTCCAAGTAATATTCGGCATGCTAATTACATTGCCGGTTGCCAAATTGCATTATCTCTTATAGTTTCCGAGATATGGACTATCGATAATTTACACCTTAGGCTCTGCTTCTAACTTGGGCCCAAATTGTAAAATGGTCTTATCTATTGGCGATTTCGTTCCAATTCACATTCCAAGTAATATTCGGCATGCTAATTACATTGCCGGTTGCCAAATTGCATTATCTCTTATAGTTTCCGAGATATGGACTATCGATAATTTACACCTTAGGCTCTGCTTCTAACTTGGGCCCAAATTGTAAAATGGTCTTATCTATTGGCGATTTCGTCCCAATTCATATTCCAAGTGATATTCGGCATGCTAATTACATTGCCGGTTGCGAAATTGCATTATCTCTTATAGTTTCCGAGATATGGACTATCAATAATTTACACCTTAGGCTCTGCTTCTAACTTGGGCCCAAATTGTAAAATGGTCTTATCTATTGGCGATTTCGTTCCAATTCACATTCCAAGTAATATTCGGCATGCTAATTACATTGCCGGTTGCCAAATTGCATTATCTCTTATAGTTTCCGAGATATGGACTATCGATAATTTACACCTTAGGCTCTGCTTCTAACTTGGGCCCAAATTGTAAAATGGTCTTATCTATTGGCGATTTCGTTCCAATTCACATTCCAAGTAATATTCGGTATGCTAATTACATTGCCGGTTGCCAAATTGAATTATCTCTTATAGTTTCCGAGATATGGACTATCGATAATTTACACCTTAGGCTCTGCTTCTAACTTGGGCCCAAATTGTAAAATGGTCTTATCTATTGGCGATTTCGTTCCAATTCACATTCCAAGTAATATTCGGCATGCTAATTACATTGCCGGATGCCAAATTGCATTATCTCTTTTAGTTTCCGAGATATGGACTATCGATAATTTACACCTTAGGCTCTGCTTCTAACTTGGGCCCAAATTGTAAAATGGTCTTATCTATTGGCGATTTCGTTCCAATTCAGACTCCAAGTAATATTCGGCATGCTAATTACATTGCCGGTTGCCAAATTGCATTATCTCTTATAGTTTCCGAGATATGGACTATCGATAATTTACACCATAGGCTCTGCTTCTAACTTGGGCCCAAATTGTAAAATGGTCTTATCTTTTGGCGATTTCGTTCAAATTCACATTCCAAGTAATATTCGGCATGCTAATTACATTGCCGGTTGCCAAATTGCATTATCTCTTATAGTTTCCGAGATATGGACTATCGATAATTTACACCTTAGGCTCTGCTTCTAACTTGGGCCCAAATTGTAAAATGGTCTTATCTATTGGCGATTTCGTTCCAATTCACATTCCAAGTAATATTGGGCATGCTAATTACATTGCCGTTTGCCAAATTGCATTATCTCTTATAGTTTCCGAGATATGGACTATCGATAATTTACACCTTAGGCTCTGCTTCTAACTTGGGCCCAAATTGTAAAATGGTCTTATCTATTGGCGATTTCGTTCCAATTCAGACTCCAAGTAATATTCGGCATGCTAATTACATTGCCGGTTGCCAAATTGCATTATCTCTTATAGTTTCCGAGATATGGACTATCGATAATTTACACCATAAACTCTGCTTCTAACTTGGGCCCAAATTGTAAAATGGTCTTATCTTTTGGCGATTTCGTTCCAATTCACCTTCCAAGTAATATTCGGCATGCTAATTACATTGCCGGTTGCCAAATTGCATTATCTCTTATAGTTTGCGAGATATGGACTATCGATAATTTACACCTTAGGCTCTGCTTCTAACTTGGGCCCAAATTGTAAAATGGTCTTATCTATTGGCGATTTCGTTCCAATTCACATTCCAAGTAATATTCGGCATGCTAATTACATTGCCGTTTGCCAAATTGCATTATCTCTTATAGTTTCCGAGATATGGACTATCGATAATTTACACCTTAGGCTCTGCTTCTAACTTGGGCCCAAATTGTAAAATGGTCTTATCTATTGGCGATTTCGTTCCAATTCACATTCCAAGTAATATTCGGCATGCTAATTACATTGCCGGTTGCCAAATTGAATTATCTCTTATAGTTTCCGAGATATGGACTATCGATAATTTACACCTTAGGCTCTGCTTCTAACTTGGGCCCAAATTGTAAAATGGTCTTACCTATTGGCGATTTCGTTCCAATTCACATTCCAAGTAATATTCGGCATGCTAATTACATTGCCGGTTGCCAAATTGCATTATCTCTTATAGTTTCCGAGATATGGACTATCGATAATTTACACCTTAGGCTCTGCATCTAACTTGGGCCCAAATTGTAAAATGGTCTTATCTATTGGCGATTTCGTTCCAATTCACATTCCAAGTAATATTCGGCATGCTAATTACATTGCCGGTTGCCAAATTGCATTATCTCTTATAGTTTCCGAGATATGGACTATCGATAATTTACACCTTAGGCTCTGCTTCTAACTTGGGCCCAAATTGTAAAATGGTCTTATCTATTGGCGATTTCGTTGCAATTCACATTCCAAGTAATATTCGGCATGCTAATTACATTGCCGGTTGCCAAATTGCATTATCTCTTATAGTTTCCGAGATATGGACTATCGATAATTTACACCTTAGGCTCTGCTTCTAACTTGGGCCCAAATTGTAAAATGGTCTTATCTATTGGCGATTTCGTTCCAATTCACATTCCAAGTAATATTCGGCATGCTAATTACATTGCCGGTTGCCAAATTGCATTATCTCTTATAGTTTCCGAGATATGGACTATCGATAATTTACACCTTAGGCTCTGCTTCTAACTTGGGCCCAAATTGTAAAATGGTCTTATCTATTGGCGATTTCGTCCCAATTCATATTCCAAGTGATATTCGGCATGCTAATTACATTGCCGGTTGCGAAATTGCATTATCTCTTATAGTTTCCGAGATATGGACTATCAATAATTTACACC
Source organism: Rhynchophorus ferrugineus (assembly GCF_030347505.1). Classification (NCBI taxonomy): domain Eukaryota; kingdom Metazoa; phylum Arthropoda; class Insecta; order Coleoptera; family Curculionidae; genus Rhynchophorus; species Rhynchophorus ferrugineus. The sequence continues at coordinate 164,531 of NW_027472868.1, forward strand.
TTAGGCTCTGCTTCTAACTTGGGCCCAAATTGTAAAATGGTCTTATCTATTGGCGATTTCGTTCCAATTCACATTCCAAGTAATATTCGGCATGCTAATTACATTGCCGGTTGCCAAATTGCATTATCTCTTATAGTTTCCGAGATATGGACTATCGATAATTTACACCTTAGGCTCTGCTTCTAACTTGGGCCCAAATTGTAAAATGGTCTTATCTATTGGCGATTTCGTTCCAATTCACATTCCGAGTAATATTCGGCATGCTAATTACATTGCCGGTTGCCAAATTGAATTATCTCTTATAGTTTCCGAGATATGGACTATCGATAATTTACACCTTAGGTTCTGCTTCTAACTTGGGACCAAATTGTAAAATGGTCTTACCTGTTGGCGATTTCGTTCCAATTCACATTCCAAGTAATATTCGGCATGCTAATTACATTGCCGGTTGAAAATTGCATTATCTCTTATAGTTTCCGAGATATGGACTATCGATAATTTACACCTTAGGCTCTGCGTCTAACTTGGGCCCAAATTGTAAAATGGTCTTATCTATTGGCGATTTCGTTCCAATTCACATTCCAAGTAATATTCGGCATGCTAATTACATTGCCGGTTGCCAAATTGCATTATCTCTTATAGTTTCCGAGATATGGACTATCGATAATTTACACCATAGGCTCTGCTTCTAACTTGGGCCCAAATTGTAAAATGGTCTTATCTATTGGCGATTTCGTTCCAATTCACATTCCAAGTAATATTCGGCATGCTAATTACATTGCCGGTTGCCAAATTGCATTATCTCTTATAGTTTCCGAGATATGGACTATCGATAATTTACACCTTAGGCTCTGCTTCTAACTTGGGCCCAAATTGTAAAATGGTCTTATCTATTGGCGATTTCGTCCCAATTCACATTCCAAGTGATATTCGGCATGCTAATTACATTGCCGGTTGCGAAATTGCATTATCTCTTATAGTTTCCGAGATATGGACTATCAATTATTTATACCTTAGGCTCTGCTTCTAACTTGGGCCCAAATTGTAAAATGGTCTTATCTATTGGCGATTTCGTTCCAATTCACATTCCAAGTAATATTCGGCATGCTAATTACATTGCCGGTTGCCAAATTGCATTATCTCTTATAGTTTCCGAGATATGGACTATCGATAATTTACACCTTAGGCTCTGCTTCTAACTTGGGCCCAAATTGTAAAATGGTCTTATCTATTGGCGATTTCGTTCCAATTCACACTCCAAGTAATATTCGGCATGCTAATTACATTGCCGGTTGCGAAATTGCATTATCTCTTATAGTTTCCGAGATATGGACTATCAATAATTTACACCTTAGGCTCTGCTTCTAACTTGGGCCCAAATTGTAAAATGGTCTTATCTATTGGCGATTTCGTTCCAATTCACATTCCAAGTAATATTCGGCATGCTAATTACATTGCCGGATGCCAAATTGCATTATCTCTTTTAGTTTCCGAGATATGGACTATCGATAATTTACACCTTAGGCTCTGCTTCTAACTTGGGCCCAAATTGTAAAATGGTCTTATCTATTGGCGATTTCGTTCCAATTCACATTCCAAGTAATATTCGGCATGCTAATTACATTGCCGTTTGCCAAATTGCATTATCTCTTATAGTTTCCGAGATATGGACTATCGATAATTTACACCTTAGGCTCTGCTTCTAACTTGGGCCCAAATTGTAAAATGGTCTTATCTATTGGCGATTTCGTTCCAATTCACATTCCAAGTAATATTCGGCATGCTAATTACATTGCCGGTTGCCAAATTGAATTATCTCTTATAGTTTCCGAGATATGGACTATCGATAATTTACACCTTAGGCTCTGCTTCTAACTTGGGCCCAAATTGTAAAATGGTCTTACCTATTGGCGATTTCGTTCCAATTCACATTCCAAGTAATATTCGGCATGCTAATTACATTGCCGGTTGCCAAATTGCATTATCTCTTATAGTTTCCGAGATATGGACTATCGATAATTTACACCTTAGGCTCTGCATCTAACTTGGGCCCAAATTGTAAAATGGTCTTATCTATTGGCGATTTCGTTCCAATTCACATTCCAAGTAATATTCGGCATGCTAATTACATTGCCGGTTGCCAAATTGCATTATCTCTTATAGTTTCCGAGATATGGACTATCGATAATTTACACCTTAGGCTCTGCTTCTAACTTGGGCCCAAATTGTAAAATGGTCTTATCTATTGGCGATTTCGTTCCAATTCACATTCCAAGTAATATTCGGCATGCTAATTACATTGCCGGTTGCCAAATTGCATTATCTCTTATAGTTTCCGAGATATGGACTATCAATAATTTACACCTTAGGCTCTGCTTCTAACTTGGGCCCAAATTGTAAAATGGTCTTATCTATTGGCGATTTCGTTCCAATTCACATTCCAAGTAATATTCGGCATGCTAATTACATTGCCGGATGCCAAATTGCATTATCTCTTTTAGTTTCCGAGATATGGACTATCGATAATTTACACCTTAGGCTCTGCTTCTAACTTGGGCCCAAATTGTAAAATGGTCTTATCTATTGGCGATTTCGTTCCAATTCAGACTCCAAGTAATATTCGGCATGCTAATTACATTGCCGGTTGCCAAATTGCATTATCTCTTATAGTTTGCGAGATATGGACTATCGATAATTTACACCTTAGGCTCTGCTTCTAACTTGGGCCCAAATTGTAAAATGGTCTTATCTATTGGCGATTTCGTTCCAATTCACATTCCAAGTAATATTCGGCATGCTAATTACATTGCCGTTTGCCAAATTGCATTATCTCTTATAGTTTCCGAGATATGGACTATCGATAATTTACACCTTAGGCTCTGCTTCTAACTTGGGCCCAAATTGTAAAATGGTCTTATCTATTGGCGATTTCGTTCCAATTCACATTCCAAGTAATATTCGGCATGCTAATTACATTGCCGGTTGCCAAATTGAATTATCTCTTATAGTTTCCGAGATATGGACTATCGATAATTTACACCTTAGGCTCTGCTTCTAACTTGGGCCCAAATTGTAAAATGGTCTTACCTATTGGCGATTTCGTTCCAATTCACATTCCAAGTAATATTCGGCATGCTAATTACATTGCCGGTTGCCAAATTGCATTATCTCTTATAGTTTCCGAGATATGGACTATCGATAATTTACACCTTAGGCTCTGCATCTAACTTGGGCCCAAATTGTAAAATGGTCTTATCTATTGGCGATTTCGTTCCAATTCACATTCCAAGTAATATTCGGCATGCTAATTACATTGCCGGTTGTCAAATTGCATTATCTCTTATAGTTTCCGAGATATGGACTATCGATAATTTACACCTTAGGCTCTGCTTCTAACTTGGGCCCAAATTGTAAAATGGTCTTATCTATTGGCGATTTCGTTCCAATTCACATTCCAAGTAATATTCGGCATGCTAATTACATTGCCGGTTGCCAAATTGCATTATCTCTTATAGTTTCCGAGATATGGACTATCGATAATTTACACCATAGGCTCTGCTTCTAACTTGGGCCCAAATTGTAAAATGGTCTTATCTATTGGCGATTTCGTTCCAATTCACATTCCAAGTAATATTCGGCATGCTAATTACATTGCCGGTTGCCAAATTGCATTATCTCTTATAGTTTCCGAGATATGGACTATCGATAATTTACACCTTAGGCTCTGCTTCTAACTTGGGCCCAAATTGTAAAATGGTCTTATCTATTGGCGATTTCGTTCCAATTCACATTCCAAGTAATATTCGGCATGCTAATTACATTGCCGGTTGCCAAATTGCATTATCTCTTATAGTTTCCGAGATATGGACTATCAATAATTTACACCTTAGGCTCTGCTTCTAACTTGGGCCCAAATTGTAAAATGGTCTTATCTATTGGCGATTTCGTTCCAATTCACACTCCAAGTAATATTCGGCATGCTAATTACATTGCCGGTTGCGAAATTGCATTATCTCTTATAGTTTCCGAGATATGGACTATCAATAATTTACACCTTAGGCTCTGCTTCTAACTTGGGCCCAAATTGTAAAATGGTCTTATCTATTGGCGATTTCGTTCCAATTCACATTCCAAGTAATATTCGGCATGCTAGTTACATTGCCGGATGCCAAATTGCATTATCTCTTTTAGTTTCCGAGATATGGACTATCGATAATTTACACCTTAGGCTCTGCTTCTAACTTGGGCCCAAATTGTAAAATGGTCTTATCTATTGGCGATTTCGTTCCAATTCAGACTCCAAGTAATATTCGGCATGCTAATTACATTGCCGGTTGCCAAATTGCATTATCTCTTATAGTTTCCGAGATATGGACTATCGATAATTTACACCATAGGCTCTGCTTCTAACTTGGGCCCAAATTGTAAAATGGCCTTATCTTTTGGCGATTTCGTTCAAATTCACATTCCAAGTAATATTCGGCATGCTAATTACATTGCCGGTTGCCAAATTGCATTATCTCTTATAGTTTCCGAGATATGGACTATCGATAATTTACACCTTAGGCTCTGCTTCTAACTTGGGCCCAAATTGTAAAATGGTCTTATCTATTGGCGATTTCGTTCCAATTCACATTCCAAGTAATATTGGGCATGCTAATTACATTGCCGTTTGCCAAATTGCATTATCTCTTATAGTTTCCGAGATATGGACTATCGATAATTTACACCTTAGGCTCTGCTTCTAACTTGGGCCCAAATTGTAAAATGGTCTTATCTATTGGCGATTTCGTTCCAATTCAGACTCCAAGTAATATTCGGCATGCTAATTACATTGCCGGTTGCCAAATTGCATTATCTCTTATAGTTTCCGAGATATGGACTATCGATAATTTACACCATAGGCTCTGCTTCTAACTTGGGCCCAAATTGTAAAATGGTCTTATCTTTTGGCGATTTCGTTCCAATTCACATTCCAAGTAATATTCGGCATGCTAATTACATTGCCGGTTGCCAAATTGCATTATCTCTTATAGTTTCCGAGATATGGACTATCGATAATTTACACCTTAGGCTCTGCTTCTAACTTGGGCCCAAATTGTAAAATGGTCTTATCTATTGGCGATTTCGTTCCAATTCACATTCCAAGTAATATTCGGCATGCTAATTACATTGCCGTTTGCCAAATTGCATTATCTCTTATAGTTTCCGAGATATGGACTATCGATAATTTACACCTTAGGCTCTGCTTCTAACTTGGGCCCAAATTGTAAAATGGTCTTATCTATTGGCGATTTCGTTCCAATTCACATTCCAAGTAATATTCGGCATGCTAATTACATTGCCGGTTGCCAAATTGAATTATCTCTTATAGTTTCCGAGATATGGACTATCGATAATTTACACCTTAGGCTCTGCTTCTAACTTGGGCCCAAATTGTAAAATGGTCTTACCTATTGGCGATTTCGTTCCAATTCACATTCCAAGTAATATTCGGCATGCTAATTACATTGCCGGTTGCCAAATTGCATTATCTCTTATAGTTTCCGAGATATGGACTATCGATAATTTACACCTTAGGCTCTGCATCTAACTTGGGCCCAAATTGTAAAATGGTCTTATCTATTGGCGATTTCGTTCCAATTCACATTCCAAGTAATATTCGGCATGCTAATTACATTGCCGTTTGCCAAATTGCATTATCTCTTATAGTTTCCGAGATATGGACTATCGATAATTTACACCTTAGGCTCTGCTTCTAACTTGGGCCCAAATTGTAAAATGGTCTTATCTATTGGCGATTTCGTTCCAATTCACATTCCAAGTAATATTCGGCATGCTAATTACATTGCCGGTTGCCAAATTGAATTATCTCTTATAGTTTCCGAGATATGGACTATCGATAATTTACACCTTAGGCTCTGCTTCTAACTTGGGCCCAAATTGTAAAATGGTCTTATCTATTGGCGATTTCGTTGCAATTCACATTCCAAGTAATATTCGGCATGCTAATTACATTGCCGGTTGCCAAATTGCATTATCTCTTATAGTTTCCGAGATATGGACTATCGATAATTTACACCTTAGGCTCTGCTTCTAACTTGGGCCCAAATTGTAAAATGGTCTTATCTATTGGCGATTTCGTTCCAATTCACATTCCAAGTAATATTCGGCATGCTAATTACATTGCCGGTTGCCAAATTGCATTATCTCTTATAGTTTCCGAGATATGGACTATCGATAATTTACACCTTAGGCTCTGCTTCTAACTTGGGCCCAAATTGTAAAATGGTCTTATCTATTGGCGATTTCGTTCCAATTCACATTCCAAGTAATATTCGGCATGCTAATTACATTGCCGGTTGCCAAATTGCATTATCTCTTATAGTTTCCGAGATATGGACTATCGATAATTTACACCTTAGGCTCTGCTTCTAACTTGGGCCCAAATTGTAAAATGGTCTTATCTATTGGCGATTTCGTTCCAATTCACACTCCAAGTAATATTCGGCATGCTAATTACATTGCCGGTTGCGAAATTGCATTATCTCTTATAGTTTCCGAGATATGGACTATCGATAATTTACACCTTAGGCTCTGCTTCTAACTTGGGCCCAAATTGTAAAATGGTCTTATATATTGGCGATTTCGTTCCAATTCACATTCCAAGTAATATTCGGCATGCTAATTACATTGCCGGTTGCCAAATTGCATTATCTCTTATAGTTTCCGAGATATGGACTATCGATAATTTACACCTTAGGCTCTGCTTCTAACTTGGGCCCAAATTGTAAAATGGTCTTATCTATTGGCGATTTCGTTCCAATTCACATTCCAAGTAATATTCGGCATGCTAATTACATTGCCGGTTGCCAAATTGCATTATCTCTTATAGTTTCCGAGATATGGACTATCGATAATTTACACCTTAGGCTCTGCTTCTAACTTGGGCCCAAATTGTAAAATGGTCTTATCTATTGGCGATTTCGTCCCAATTCACATTCCAAGTGATATTCGGCATGCTAATTACATTGCCGGTTGCGAAATTGCATTATCTCTTATAGTTTCCGAGATATGGACTATCAATAATTTACACCTTAGGCTCTGCTTCTAACTTGGGCCCAAATTGTAAAATGGTCTTATCTATTGGCGATTTCGTTCCAATTCACATTCCAAGTAATATTCGGCATGCTAATTACATTACCGGTTGCCAAATTGCATTATCTCTTATAGTTTCCGAGATATGGACTATCGATAATTTACACCTTAGGCTCTGCTTCTAACTTGGGCCCAAATTGTAAAATGGTCTTATCTATTGGCGATTTCGTTCCAATTCACATTCCAAGTAATATTCGGCATGCTAATTACATTGCCGGTTGCCAAATTGTAATTACATTGCCGGTTGCCAAATTGCATTATCTCTTATAGTTTCCGAGATATGGACTATCGATAATTTACACCTTAGGCTCTGCTTCTAACTTGGGCCCAAATTGTAAAATGGTCTTATCTATTGGCGATTTCGTTCCAATTCACATTCCAAGTAATATTCGGCATGCTAATTACATTGCCGGTTGCCAAATTGCATTATCTCTTATAGTTTCCGAGATATGGACTATCGATAATTTACACCATAGGCTCTGCTTCTAACTTGGGCCCAAATTGTAAAATGGTCTAATCTATTGGCGATTTCGTTCCAATTCACATTCCAAGTAATATTCGGCATGCTAATTACATTGCCGGTTGCCAAATTGAATTATCTCTTATAGTTTCCGAGATATGGACTATCGATAATTTACACCTTAGGCTCTGCTTCTAACTTGGGCCCAAATTGTAAAATGGTCTTACCTATTGGCGATTTCGTTCCAATTCACATTCCAAGTAATATTCGGCATGCTAATTACATTGCCGGTTGCCAAATTGCATTATCTCTTATAGTTTCCGAGATATGGACTATCGATAATTTACACCTTAGGCTTTGCTTCTAACTTGGGCCCAAATTGTAAAATGGTCTTATCTATTGGCGATTTCGTTCCAATTCACATTCCAAGTAATATTCGGCATGCTAATTACATTGCCGTTTGCCAAATTGCATTATCTCTTATAGTTTCCGAGATATGGACTATCGATAATTTACACCTTAGGCTCTGCTTCTAACTTGGGCCCAAATTGTAAAATGGTCTTATCTATTGGCGATTTCGTTCCAATTCACATTCCAAGTAATATTCGGCATGCTAATTACATTGCCGGTTGCCAAATTGAATTATCTCTTATAGTTTCCGAGATATGGACTATCGATAATTTACACCTTAGGCTCTGCTTCTAACTTGGGCCCAAATTGTAATATGGTCTTATCTATTGGCGATTTCGTTGCAATTCACATTCCAAGTAATATTCGGCATGCTAATTACATTGCCGGTTGCCAAATTGCATTATCTCTTATAGTTTCCGAGATATGGACTATCGATAATTTACACCTTAGGCTCTGCTTCTAACTTGGGCCCAAATTGTAAAATGGTCTTATCTATTGGCGATTTCGTTCCAATTCACATTCCAAGTAATATTCGGCATGCTAATTACATTGCCGGTTGCCAAATTGCATTATCTCTTATAGTTTCCGAGATATGGACTATCGATAATTTACACCTTAGGCTCTGCTTCTAACTTGGGCCCAAATTGTAAAATGGTCTTATCTATTGGCGATTTCGTTCCAATTCACATTCCAAGTAATATTCGGCATGCTAATTACATTGCCGGTTGCCAAATTGCATTATCTCTTATAGTTTCCGAGATATGGACTATCGATAATTTACACCTTAGGCTCTGCTTCTAACTTGGGCCCAAATTGTAAAATGGTCTTATCTATTGGCGATTTCGTTCCAATTCACACTCCAAGTAATATTCGGCATGCTAATTACATTGCCGGTTGCGAAATTGCATTATCTCTTATAGTTTCCGAGATATGGACTATCGATAATTTACACCTTAGGCTCTGCTTCTAACTTGGGCCCAAATTGTAAAATGGTCTTATATATTGGCGATTTCGTTCCAATTCACATTCCAAGTAATATTCGGCATGCTAATTACATTGCCGGTTGCCAAATTGCATTATCTCTTATAGTTTCCGAGATATGGACTATCGATAATTTACACCTTAGGCTCTGCTTCTAACTTGGGCCCAAATTGTAAAATGGTCTTATCTATTGGCGATTTCGTTCCAATTCACATTCCAAGTAATATTCGGCATGCTAATTACATTGCCGGTTGCCAAATTGCATTATCTCTTATAGTTTCCGAGATATGGACTATCGATAATTTACACCTTAGGCTCTGCTTCTAACTTGGGCCCAAATTGTAAAATGGTCTTATCTATTGGCGATTTCGTCCCAATTCACATTCCAAGTGATATTCGGCATGCTAATTACATTGCCGGTTGCGAAATTGCATTATCTCTTATAGTTTCCGAGATATGGACTATCAATAATTTACACCTTAGGCTCTGCTTCTAACTTGGGCCCAAATTGTAAAATGGTCTTATCTATTGGCGATTTCGTTCCAATTCACATTCCAAGTAATATTCGGCATGCTAATTACATTACCGGTTGCCAAATTGCATTATCTCTTATAGTTTCCGAGATATGGACTATCGACAATTTACACCTTAGGCTCTGCTTCTAACTTGGGCCCAAATTGTAAAATGGTCTTATCTATTGGCGATTTCGTTCCAATTCACATTCCAAGTAATATTCGGCATGCTAATTGCATTGCCGGTTGCCAAATTGCATTATCTCTTATAGTTTCCGAGATATGGACTATCGATAATTTACACCTTAGGCTCTGCTTCTAACTAGGGCCCAAATTGTAAAATGGTCTTATCTATTGGCGATTTCGTTCCAATTCACATTCCAAGTAATATTCGGCATGCTAATTACATTGCCGGTTGCCAAATTGCATTATCTCTTATAGTTTCCGAGATATGGACTATCGATAATTTACACCATAGGCTCTGCTTCTAACTTGGGCCCAAATTGTAAAATGGTCTTATCTATTGGCGATTTCGTTCCAATTCACATTCCAAGTAATATTCGGCATGCTAATTACATTGCCGGTTGCCAAATTGCATTATCTCTTATAGTTTCCGAGATATGGACTATCGATTATTTACACCTTAGGCTCTGCTTCTAACTTGCTCCCAAATTGTAAAATGGTCTTATCTATTGGCGATTTCGTTCCAATTCACATTCCAAGTATTATTCGGCATGCTAATTACATTGCCGGTTGCCAAATTGCATTATCTCTTATAGTTTCCGAGATATGGACTATCGATAATTTACACCTTAGGCTCTGCTTCTAACTTGGGCCCAAATTGTAAAATGGTCTAATGAATTGGCGATTTTGTTCCAATTCACATTCCAAGTAATATTCGGCATGCTAATTACATTGCCGGTTGCCAAATTGAATTATCTCTTATAGTTTCCGAGATATGGACTATCGATAATTTACACCTTAGGCTCTGCTTCTAACTTGGGCCCAAATTGTAAAATGGTCTTACCTATTGGCGATTTCGTTCCAATTCACATTCCAAGTAATATTCGGCATGCTAATTACATTGCCGGTTGCCAAATTGCATTATCTCTTATAGTTTCCGAGATATGGACTATCGATAATTTACACCTTAGGCTTTGCTTCTAACTTGGGCCCAAATTGTAAAATGGTCTTATCTATTGGCGATTTCGTTCCAATTCACATTCCAAGTAATATTCGGCATGCTAATTACATTGCCGGTTGCCAAATTTCATTATCTCTTATAGTTTCCGAGATATGGACTATCGATAATTTACACCTTAGGCTCTGCTTCTAACTTGGGCCCAAATTGTAAAATGGTCTTATCTATTGGTGATTTCGTTCCAATTCACATTCCAAGTAATATTCGGCATGCTAATTACATTGCCGGTTGCCAAATTGCATTATCTCTTATAGTTTCCGAGATATGGACTATCGATAATTTACACCATAGGCTCTGCTTCTAACTTGGGCCCAAATTGTAAAATGGTCTTATCTATTGGCGATTTCGTTCCAATTCACATTCCAAGTAATATTCGGCATGCTAATTACATTGCCGGTTGCCAAAATGCATTATCTCTTATAGTTTCCGAGATATGGACTATCGATAATTTACACCTTAGGCTCTGCTTCTAACTTGGGCCCAAATTGTAAAATGGTCTTATCTATTGGCGATTTCGTTCCAATTCACATTCCAAGTAATATTCGGCATGCTAATTACATTGCCGGTTGCCAAATTGCATTATCTCTTATAGTTTCCGAGATATGGACTATCGATAATTTACACCTTAGGCTCTGCTTCTAACTTGGGCCCAAATTGTAAAATGGTCTTATCTATTGGCGATTTCGTTCCAATTCACATTCCAAGTAATATTCGGCATGCTAATTACATTGCCGGTTGCCAAATTGCATTATCTCTTATAGTTTCCGAGATAATGGACTATCGATAATTTACACCTTAGGCTCTGCTTCTAACTTGGGCCCAAATTGTAAAATGGTCTTATCTATTGGCGATTTCGTCCCAATTCACATTCCAAGTGATATTCGGCATGCTAATTACATTGCCGGTTGCGAAATTGCATTATCTCTTATAGTTTCCGAGATATGGACTATCAATAATTTACACCTTAGGCTCTGCTTCTAACTTGGGCCCAAATTGTAAAATGGTCTTATCTATTGGCGATTTCGTTCCAATTCACATTCCAAGTAATATTCGGCATGCTAATTACATTGCCGGTTGCCAAATTGCATTATCTCTTATAGTTTCCGAGATATGGACTATCGATAATTTACACCTTATGCTCTGCTTCTAACTTGGGCCCAAATTGTAAAATGGTCTTATCTATTGGCGATTTCGTCCCAATTCATATTCCAAGTGATATTCGGCATGCTAATTACATTGCCGGTTGCCAAATTGCATTATCTCTTATAGTTTCCGAGATATGGACTATCGATAATTTACACCTTAGGCTCTGCTTCTAACTTGGGCCCAAATTGTAAAATGGTCTTATCTATTGGCGATTTCGTTCCAATTCACATTCCAAGTAATATTCGGCATACTAATTACATTGCCGGTTGCCAAATTGCATTATCTCTTATAGTTTCCGAGATATGGACTATCGATAATTTACACCATGGGCTCTGCTTGTAACTTGGGCCCAAATTGTAAAATGGTCTTATCTTTTGGCGATTTCGTTCCAATTCACATTCCAAGTAATATTCGGCATGCTAATTACATTGCCGGTTGCCAAATTGCATTATCTCTTATAGTTTCCGAGATATGGACTATCGATAATTTACACCTTAGGCTCTGCTTCTAACTTGGGCCCAAATTGTAAAATGGTCTTATCTATTGGCGATTTCGTTCCAATTCACATTCCAAGTAATATTCGGCATGCTAATTACATTGCCGTTTGCCAAATTGCATTATCTCTTATAGTTTCCGAGATATGGACTATCGATAATTTACACCTTAGGCTCTGCTTCTAACTTGGTCCCAAATTGTAAAATGGTCTTATCTATTGGCGATTTCGTTCCAATTCACATTCCAAGTAGTATTCGGCATGCTAATTACATTGCCGGTTGCCAAATTGAATTATCTCTTATAGTTTCCGAGATATGGACTATCGATAATTTACACCTTAGGCTCTGCTTCTAACTTGGGCCCAAATTGTAAAATGGTCTTACCTATTGGCGATTTCGTTCCAATTCACATTCCAAGTAATATTCGGCATGCTAATTACATTGCCGGTTGCCAAATTGCATTATCTCTTATAGTTTCCGAGATATGGACTATCGATAATTTACACCTTAGGCTCTGCATCTAACTTGGGCCCAAATTGTAAAATGGTCTTATCTATTGGCGATTTCGTTCCAATTCACATTCCAAGTAATATTCGGCATGCTAATTACATTGCCGTTTGCCAAATTCCATTATCTCTTATAATTTCCGAGATATGGACTATCGATAATTTACACCTTAGGCTCTGCTTCTAACTTGGGCCCAAATTGTAAAATGGTCTTATCTATTGGCGATTTCGTTCCAATTCACATTCCAAGTAATATTCGGTATGCTAATTACATTGCCGGTTGCCAAATTGAATTATCTCTTATAGTTTCCGAGATATGGACTATCGATAATTTACACCTTAGGCTCTGCTTCTAACTTGGGCCCAAATTGTAAAATGGTCTTATCTATTGGCGATTTCGTTCCAATTCACATTCCAAGTAATATTCGGCATGCTAATTACATTGCCGGTTGCCAAATTGCATTATCTCTTATAGTTTCCGAGATATGGACTATCGATTATTTACACCTTAGGCTCTGCTTCTAACTTGGGCCCAAATTGTAAAATGGTCTTATCTATTGGCGATTTCGTTCCAATTCACACTCCAAGTAATATTCGGCATGCTAATTACATTGCCGGTTGCGAAATTGCATTATCTCTTATAGTTTCCGAGATATGGACTATCGATAATTTACACCTTAGGCTCTGCTTCTAACTTGGGCCCAAATTGTAAAATGGTCTTATATATTGGCGATTTCGTTCCAATTCACATTCCAAGTAATATTCGGCATGCTAATTACATTGCCGGTTGCCAAATTGCATTATCTCTTATAGTTTCCGAGATATGGACTATCGATAATTTACACCTTAGGCTCTGCTTCTAACTTGGGCCCAAATTGTAAAATGGTCTTATCTATTGGCGATTTCGTTCCAATTCACATTCCAAGTAATATTCGGCATGCTAATTACATTGCCGGTTGCCAAATTGCATTATCTCTTATAGTTTCCGAGTTATGGACTATCGATAATTTACACCTTAGGCTCTGCTTCTAACTTGGGCCCAAATTGTAAAATGGTCTTATCTATTGGCGATTTCGTCCCAATTCACATTCCAAGTGATATTCGGCATGCTAATTACATTGCCGGTTGCGAAATTGCATTATCTCTTATAGTTTCCGAGATATGGTCTATCAATAATTTACACCTTAGGCTCTGCTTCTAACTTGGGCCCAAATTGTAAAATGGTCTTATCTATTGGCGATTTCGTTCCAATTCACATTCCAAGTAATATTCGGCATGCTAATTACATTACCGGTTGCCAAATTGCATTATCTCTTATAGTTTCCGAGATATGGACTATCGATAATTTACACCTTAGGCTCTGCTTCTAACTTGGGCCCAAATTGTAAAATGGTCTTATCTATTGGCGATTTCGTTCCAATTCACATTCCAAGTAATATTCGGCATGCTAATTGCATTGCCGGTTGCCAAATTGCATTATCTCTTATAGTTTCCGAGATATGGACTATCGATAATTTACACCTTAGGCTCTGCTTCTAACTTGGGCCCAAATTGTAAAATGGTCTTATCTATTGGCGATTTCGTTCCAATTCACATTCCAAGTAATATTCGGCATGCTAATTACATTGCCGGTTGCCAAATTGCATTATCTCTTATAGTTTCCGAGATATGGACTATCGATAATTTACACCATAGGCTCTGCTTCTAACTTGGGCCCAAATTGTAAAATGGTCTTATCTATTGGCGATTTCGTTCCAATTCACATTCCAAGTAATATTCGGCATGCTAATTACATTGCCGGTTGCCAAATTGCATTATCTCTTATAGTTTCCGAGATATGGACTATCGATAATTTACACCTTAGGCTCTGCTTCTAACTTGCTCCCAAATTGTAAAATGGTCTTATCTATTGGCGATTTCGTTCCAATTCACATTCCAAGTATTATTCGGCATGCTAATTACATTGCCGGTTGCCAAATTGCATTATCTCTTATAGTTTCCGAGATATGGACTATCGATAATTTACACCTTAGGCTCTGCTTCTAACTTGGGCCCAAATTGTAAAATGGTCTTATCTATTGGCGATTTTGTTCCAATTCACATTCCAAGTAATATTCGGCATGCTAATTACATTGCCGGTTGCCAAGTTGAATTATCTCTTATAGTTTCCGAGATATGGACTATCGATAATTTACACCTTAGGCTCTGCTTCTAACTTGGGCCCAAATTGTAAAATGGTCTTACCTATTGGCGATTTCGTTCCAATTCACATTCCAAGTAATATTCGGCATGCTAATTACATTGCCGGTTGCCAAATTGCATTATCTCTTATAGTTTCCGAGATATGGACTATCGATAATTTACACCTTAGGCTTTGCTTCTAACTTGGGCCCAAATTGTAAAATGGTCTTATCTATTGGCGATTTCGTTCCAATTCACATTCCAAGTAATATTCGGCATGCTAATTACATTGCCGGTTGCCAAATTGCATTATCTCTTATAGTTTCCGAGATATGGACTATCGATTATTTACACCTTAGGCTCTGCTTCTAACTTGGGCCCAAATTGTAAAATGGTCTTATCTATTGGCGATTTCGTTCCAATTCACATTCCAAGTAATATTCGGCATGCTAATTACATTGCCGGTTGCCAAATTGCATTATCTCTTATAGTTTCCGAGATATGGACTATCGATAATTTACACCTTAGGCTCTGCTTCTAACTTGGGCCCAAATTGTAAAATGGTCTTATCTATTGGCGATTTCGTTCCAATTCACATTCCAAGTAATATTCGGCATGCTAATTACATTGCCGGTTGCCAAATTGCATTATCTCTTATAGTTTCCGAGATATGGACTATCGATAATTTACACCTTAGGCTCTGCTTCTAACTTGGGCCCAAATTGTAAAATGGTCTTATCTATTGGCGATTTCGTCCCAATTCACATTCCAAGTGATATTCGGCATGCTAATTACATTGCCGGTTGCGAAATTGCATTATCTCTTATAGTTTCCGAGATATGGACTATCAATAATTTACACATTAGGCTCTGCTTCTAACTTGGGCCCAAATTGTAAAATGGTCTTATCTATTGGCGATTTCGTTCCAATTCACATTCCAAGTAATATTCGGCATGCTAATTACATTGCCGGTTGCCAAATTGCATTATCTCTTATAGTTTCCGAGATATGGACTATCGATAATTTACACCTTAGGCTCTGCTTCTAACTTGGGCCCAAATTGTAAAATGGTCTTATCTATTGGCGATTTCGTTCCAATTCACATTCCAAGTAATATTTGGCATGCTAATTACATTGCCGGTTGCCAAATTGCATTATCTCTTATAGTTTCCGAGATATGGACTATCGATAATTTACACCTTAGGCTCTGCTTCTAACTTGGGCCCAAATTGTAAAATGGTCTTATCTATTGGCGATTTCGTTCCAATTCAGACTCCAAGTAATATTCGGCATGCTAATTACATTGCTGGTTGCCAAATTGCATTATCTCTTATAGTTTCCGAGATATGGACTATCGATAATTTACACCATAGGCTCTGCTTCTAACTTGGGCCCAAATTGTAAAATGGTCTTATCTTTTGGCGATTTCGTTCAAATTCACATTCCAAGTAATATTCGGCATGCTAATTACATTGCCGGTTGCCAAATTGCATTATCTCTTATAGTTTCCGAGATATGGACTATCGATAATTTACACCTTAGGCTCTGCTTCTAACTTGGGCCCAAATTGTAAAATGGTCTTATCTATTGGCGATTTCGTTCCAATTCACATTCCAAGTAATATTGGGCATGCTAATTACATTGCCGTTTGCCAAATTGCATTATCTCTTATAGTTTCCGAGATATGGACTATCGATAATTTACACCTTAGGCTCTGCTTCTAACTTGGGCCCAAATTGTAAAATGGTCTTATCTATTGGCGATTTCGTTCCAATTCAGACTCCAAGTAATATTCGGCATGCTAATTACATTGCCGGTTGCCAAATTGCATTATCTCTTATAGTTTCCGAGATATGGACTATCGATAATTTACACCATAGGCTCTGCTTCTAACTTGGGCCCAAATTGTAAAATGGTCTTATCTTTTGGCGATTTCGTTCCAATTCACCTTCCAAGTAATATTCGGCATGCTAATTACATTGCCGGTTGCCAAATTGCATTATCTCTTATAGTTTGCGAGATATGGACTATCGATAATTTACACCTTAGGCTCTGCTTCTAACTTGGGCCCAAATTGTAAAATGGTCTTATCTATTGGCGATTTCGTTCCAATTCACATTCCAAGTAATATTCGGCATGCTAATTACATTGCCGTTTGCCAAATTGCATTATCTCTTATAGTTTCCGAGATATGGACTATCGATAATTTACACCTTAGGCTCTGCTTCTAACTTGGGCCCAAATTGTAAAATGGTCTTATCTATTGGCGATTTCGTTCCAATTCACACTCCAAGTAATATTCGGCATGCTAATTACATTGCCGGTTGCCAAATTGAATTATCTCTTATAGTTTCCGAGATATGGACTATCGATAATTTACACCTTAGGCTCTGCTTCTAACTTGGGCCCAAATTGTAAAATGGTCTTACCTATTGGCGATTTCGTTCCAATTCACATTCCAAGTAATATTCGGCATGCTAATTACATTGCCGGTTGCCAAATTGCATTATCTCTTATAGTTTCCGAGATATGGACTATCGATAATTTACACCTTAGGCTCTGCATCTAACTTGGGCCCAAATTGTAAAATGGTCTTATCTATTGGCGATTTCGTTCCAATTCACATTCCAAGTAATATTCGGCATGCTAATTACATTGCCGGTTGCCAAA
This sequence comes from Rhynchophorus ferrugineus, assembly GCF_030347505.1. Classification (NCBI taxonomy): domain Eukaryota; kingdom Metazoa; phylum Arthropoda; class Insecta; order Coleoptera; family Curculionidae; genus Rhynchophorus; species Rhynchophorus ferrugineus. Next base: position 182,251 of record NW_027472868.1, read on the forward strand.
TTGCATTATCTCTTATAGTTTCCGAGATATGGACTATCGATAATTTACACCTTAGGCTCTGCTTCTAACTTGGGCCCAAATTGTAAAATGGTCTTATCTATTGGCGATTTCGTTGCAATTCACATTCCAAGTAATATTCGGCATGCTAATTACATTGCCGGTTGCCAAATTGCATTATCTCTTATAGTTTCCGAGATATGGACTATCGATAATTTACACCTTAGGCTCTGCTTCTAACTTGGGCCCAAATTGTAAAATGGTCTTATCTATTGGCGATTTCGTTCCAATTCACATTCCAAGTAATATTCGGCATGCTAATTACATTGCCGGTTGCCAAATTGCATTATCTCTTATAGTTTCCGAGATATGGACTATCGATAATTTACACCTTAGGCTCTGCTTCTAACTTGGGCCCAAATTGTAAAATGGTCTTATCTATTGGCGATTTCGTCCCAATTCATATTCCAAGTGATATTCGGCATGCTAATTACATTGCCGGTTGCGAAATTGCATTATCTCTTATAGTTTCCGAGATATGGACTATCAATAATTTACACCTTAGGCTCTGCTTCTAACTTGGGCCCAAATTGTAAAATGGTCTTATCTATTGGCGATTTCGTTCCAATTCACATTCCAAGTAATATTCGGCATGCTAATTACATTGCCGGTTGCCAAATTGCATTATCTCTTATAGTTTCCGAGATATGGACTATCGATAATTTACACCTTAGGCTCTGCTTCTAACTTGGGCCCAAATTGTAAAATGGTCTTACCTGTTGGCGATTTCGTTCCAATTCACATTCCAAGTAATATTCGGCATGCTAATTACATTGCCGGTTGCCAAATTGCATTATCTCTTATAGTTTCCGAGATATGGACTATCGATAATTTACACCTTAGGCTCTGCGTCTAACTTGGGCCCAAATTGTAAAATGGTCTTATCTATTGGCGATTTCGTTCCAATTCACATTCCAAGTAATATTCGGCATGCTAATTACATTGCCGGTTGCCAAATTGCATTATCTCTTATAGTTTCCGAGATATGGACTATCGATAATTTACACCATAGGCTCTGCTTCTAACTTGGGCCCAAATTGTAAAATGGTCTTATCTATTGGCGATTTCGTTCCAATTCACATTCCAAGTAATATTCGGCATGCTAATTACATTGCCGGTTGCCAAATTGCATTATCTCTTATAGTTTCCGAGATATGGACTATCGATAATTTACACCTTAGGCTCTGCGTCTAACTTGGGCCCAAATTGTAAAATGGTCTTATCTATTGGCGATTTCGTTCCAATTCACATTCCAAGTAATATTCGGCATGCTAATTACATTGCCGGTTGCCAAATTGCATTATCTCTTATAGTTTCCGAGATATGGACTATCGATAATTTACACCATAGGCTCTGCTTCTAACTTGGGCCCAAATTGTAAAATGGTCTTATCTATTGGCGATTTCGTTCCAATTCACATTCCAAGTAATATTCGGCATGCTAATTACATTGCCGGTTGCCAAATTGCATTATCTCTTATAGTTTCCGAGATATGGACTATCGATAATTTACACCTTAGGCTCTGCTTCTAACTTGGGCCCAAATTGTAAAATGGTCTTATCTATTGGCGATTTCGTCCCAATTCACATTCCAAGTGATATTCGGCATGCTAATTACATTGCCGGTTGCGAAATTGCATTATCTCTTATAGTTTCCGAGATATGGACTATCAATAATTTATACCTTAGGCTCTGCTTCTAACTTGGGCCCAAATTGTAAAATGGTCTTATCTATTGGCGATTTCGTTCCAATTCACATTCCAAGTAATATTCGGCATGCTAATTACATTGCCGGTTGCCAAATTGCATTATCTCTTATAGTTTCCGAGATATGGACTATCGATAATTTACACCTTAGGCTCTGCTTCTAACTTGGGCCCAAATTGTAAAATGGTCTTATCTATTGGCGATTTCGTTCCAATTCACACTCCAAGTAATATTCGGCATGCTAATTACATTGCCGGTTGCGAAATTGCATTATCTCTTATAGTTTCCGAGATATGGACTATCAATAATTTACACCTTTGGCTCTGCTTCTAACTTGGGCCCAAATTGTAAAATGGTCTTATCTATTGGCGATTTCGTTCCAATTCACATTCCAAGTAATATTCGGCATGCTAATTACATTGCCGGATGCCAAATTGCATTATCTCTTTTAGTTTCCGAGATATGGACTATCGATAATTTACACCTTAGGCTCTGCTTCTAACTTGGGCCCAAATTGTAAAATGGTCTTATCTATTGGCGATTTCGTTCCAATTCAGACTCCAAGTAATATTCGGCATGCTAATTACATTGCCGGTTGCCAAATTGCATTATCTCTTATAGTTTGCGAGATATGGACTATCGATAATTTACACCTTAGGCTCTGCTTCTAACTTGGGCCCAAATTGTAAAATGGTCTTATCTATTGGCGATTTCGTTCCAATTCACATTCCAAGTAATATTCGGCATGCTAATTACATTGCCGTTTGCCAAATTGCATTATCTCTTATAGTTTCCGAGATATGGACTATCGATAATTTACACCTTAGGCTCTGCTTCTAACTTGGGCCCAAATTGTAAAATGGTCTTATCTATTGGCGATTTCGTTCCAATTCACATTCCAAGTAATATTCGGCATGCTAATTACATTGCCGGTTGCCAAATTGAATTATCTCTTATAGTTTCCGAGATATGGACTATCGATAATTTACACCTTAGGCTCTGCTTCTAACTTGGGCCCAAATTGTAAAATGGTCTTACCTATTGGCGATTTCGTTCCAATTCACATTCCAAGTAATATTCGGCATGCTAATTACATTGACGGTTGCCAAATTGCATTATCTCTTATAGTTTCCGAGATATGGACTATCGATAATTTACACCTTAGGCTCTGCATCTAACTTGGGCCCAAATTGTAAAATGGTCTTATCTATTGGCGATTTCGTTCCAATTCACATTCCAAGTAATATTCGGCATGCTAATTACATTGCCGGTTGCCAAATTGCATTATCTCTTATAGTTTCCGAGATATGGACTATCGATAATTTACACCTTAGGCTCTGCTTCTAACTTGGGCCCAAATTGTAAAATGGTCTTATCTATTGGCGATTTCGTTCCAATTCACATTCCAAGTAATATTCGGCATGCTAATTACATTGCCGGTTGCCAAATTGCATTATCTCTTATAGTTTCCGAGATATGGACTATCGATAATTTACACCATAGGCTCTGCTTCTAACTTGGGCCCAAATTGTAAAATGGTCTTATCTATTGGCGATTTCGTTCCAATTCACATTCCAAGTAATATACGGCATGCTAATTACATTGCCGGTTGCCAAATTGCATTATCTCTTATAGTTTCCGAGATATGGACTATCGATAATTTACACCTTAGGCTCTGCTTCTAACTTGGTCCCAAATTGTAAAATGGTCTAATCTATTGGCGATTTCGTCCCAATTCACATTCCAAGTGATATTCGGCATGCTAATTACATTGCCGGTTGCGAAATTGCATTATCTCTTATAGTTTCCGAGATATGGACTATCAATAATTTATACCTTAGGCTCTGCTTCTAACTTGGGCCCAAATTGTAAAATGGTCTTATCTATTGGCGATTTCGTTCCAATTCACATTCCAAGTAATATTCGGCATGCTAATTACATTGCCGGTTGCCAAATTGCATTATCTCTTATAGTTTCCGAGATATGGACTATCGATAATTTACACCTTAGGCTCTGCTTCTAACTTGGGCCCAAATTGTAAAATGGTCTTATCTATTGGCGATTTCGTTCCAATTCACACTCCAAGTAATATTCGGCATGCTAATTACATTGCCGGTTGCGAAATTGCATTATCTCTTATAGTTTCCGAGATATGGACTATCAATAATTTACACCTTAGGCTCTGCTTCTAACTTGGGCCCAAATTGTAAAATGGTCTTATCTATTGGCGATTTCGTTCCAATTCACATTCCAAGTAATATTCGGCATGCTAGTTACATTGCCGGATGCCAAATTGCATTATCTCTTTTAGTTTCCGAGATATGGACTATCGATAATTTACACCTTAGGCTCTGCTTCTAACTTGGGCCCAAATTGTAAAATGGTCTTATCTATTGGCGATTTCGTTCCAATTCAGACTCCAAGTAATATTCGGCATGCTAATTACATTGCCGGTTGCCAAATTGCATTATCTCTTATAGTTTCCGAGATATGGACTATCGATAATTTACACCATAGGCTCTGCTTCTAACTTGGGCCCAAATTGTAAAATGGTCTTATCTTTTGGCGATTTCGTTCAAATTCACATTCCAAGTAATATTCGGCATGCTAATTACATTGCCGGTTGCCAAATTGCATTATCTCTTATAGTTTCCGAGATATGGACTATCGATAATTTACACCTTAGGCTCTGCTTCTAACTTGGGCCCAAATTGTAAAATGGTCTTATCTATTGGCGATTTCGTTCCAATTCACATTCCAAGTAATATTGGGCATGCTAATTACATTGCCGTTTGCCAAATTGCATTATCTCTTATAGTTTCCGAGATATGGACTATCGATAATTTACACCTTAGGCTCTGCTTCTAACTTGGGCCCAAATTGTAAAATGGTCTTATCTATTGGCGATTTCGTTCCAATTCAGACTCCAAGTAATATTCGGCATGCTAATTACATTGCCGGTTGCCAAATTGCATTATCTCTTATAGTTTCCGAGATATGGACTATCGATAATTTACACCATAGGCTCTGCTTCTAACTTGGGCCCAAATTGTAAAATGGTCTTATCTTTTGGCGATTTCGTTCCAATTCACATTCCAAGTAATATTCGGCATGCTAATTACATTGCCGGTTGCCAAATTGCATTATCTCTTATAGTTTCCGAGATATGGACTATCGATAATTTACACCTTAGGCTCTGCTTCTAACTTGGGCCCAAATTGTAAAATGGTCTTATCTATTGGCGATTTCGTTCCAATTCACATTCCAAGTAATATTCGGCATGCTAATTACATTGCCGTTTGCCAAATTGCATTATCTCTTATAGTTTCCGAGATATGGACTATCGATAATTTACACCTTAGGCTCTGCTTCTAACTTGGGCCCAAATTGTAAAATGGTCTTATCTATTGGCGATTTCGTTCCAATTCACATTCCAAGTAATATTCGGCATGCTAATTACATTGCCGGTTGCCAAATTGAATTATCTCTTATAGTTTCCGAGATATGGACTATCGATAATTTACACCTTAGGCTCTGCTTCTAACTTGGGCCCAAATTGTAAAATGGTCTTACCTATTGGCGATTTCGTTCCAATTCACATTCCAAGTAATATTCGGCATGCTAATTACATTGCCGGTTGCCAAATTGCATTATCTCTTATAGTTTCCGAGATATGGACTATCGATAATTTACACCTTAGGCTCTGCATCTAACTTGGGCCCAAATTGTAAAATGGTCTTATCTATTGGCGATTTCGTTCCAATTCACATTCCAAGTAATATTCGGCATGCTAATTACATTGCCGTTTGCCAAATTGCATTATCTCTTATAGTTTCCGAGATATGGACTATCGATAATTTACACCTTAGGCTCTGCTTCTAACTTGGGCCCAAATTGTAAAATGGTCTTATCTATTGGCGATTTCGTTCCAATTCACATTCCAAGTAATATTCGGCATGCTAATTACATTGCCGGTTGCCAAATTGAATTATCTCTTATAGTTTCCGAGATATGGACTATCGATAATTTACACCTTAGGCTCTGCTTCTAACTTGGGCCCAAATTGTAAAATGGTCTTATCTATTGGCGATTTCGTTGCAATTCACATTCCAAGTAATATTCGGCATGCTAATTACATTGCCGGTTGCCAAATTGCATTATCTCTTATAGTTTCCGAGATATGGACTATCGATAATTTACACCTTAGGCTCTGCTTCTAACTTGGGCCCAAATTGTAAAATGGTCTTATCTATTGGCGATTTCGTTCCAATTCACATTCCAAGTAATATTCGGCATGCTAATTACATTGCCGGTTGCCAAATTGCATTATCTCTTATAGTTTCCGAGATATGGACTATCGATAATTTACACCTTAGGCTCTGCTTCTAACTTGGGCCCAAATTGTAAAATGGTCTTATCTATTGGCGATTTCGTTCCAATTCACATTCCAAGTAATATTCGGCATGCTAATTACATTGCCGGTTGCCAAATTGCATTATCTCTTATAGTTTCCGAGATATGGACTATCGATAATTTACACCTTAGGCTCTGCTTCTAACTTGGGCCCAAATTGTAAAATGGTCTTATCTATTGGCGATTTCGTTCCAATTCACACTCCAAGTAATATTCGGCATGCTAATTACATTGCCGGTTGCGAAATTGCATTATCTCTTATAGTTTCCGAGATATGGACTATCGATAATTTACACCTTAGGCTCTGCTTCTAACTTGGGCCCAAATTGTAAAATGGTCTTATATATTGGCGATTTCGTTCCAATTCACATTCCAAGTAATATTCGGCATGCTAATTACATTGCCGGTTGCCAAATTGCATTATCTCTTATAGTTTCCGAGATATGGACTATCGATAATTTACACCTTAGGCTCTGCTTCTAACTTGGGCCCAAATTGTAAAATGGTCTTATCTATTGGCGATTTCGTTCCAATTCACATTCCAAGTAATATTCGGCATGCTAATTACATTGCCGGTTGCCAAATTGCATTATCTCTTATAGTTTCCGAGATATGGACTATCGATAATTTACACCTTAGGCTCTGCTTCTAACTTGGGCCCAAATTGTAAAATGGTCTTATCTATTGGCGATTTCGTCCCAATTCACATTCCAAGTGATATTCGGCATGCTAATTACATTGCCGGTTGCGAAATTGCATTATCTCTTATAGTTTCCGAGATATGGACTATCAATAATTTACACCTTAGGCTCTGCTTCTAACTTGGGCCCAAATTGTAAAATGGTCTTATCTATTGGCGATTTCGTTCCAATTCACATTCCAAGTAATATTCGGCATGCTAATTACATTACCGGTTGCCAAATTGCATTATCTCTTATAGTTTCCGAGATATGGACTATCGATAATTTACACCTTAGGCTCTGCTTCTAACTTGGGCCCAAATTGTAAAATGGTCTTATCTATTGGCGATTTCGTTCCAATTCACATTCCAAGTAATATTCGGCATGCTAATTGCATTGCCGGTTGCCAAATTGCATTATCTCTTATAGTTTCCGAGATATGGACTATCGATAATTTACACCTTAGGCTCTGCTTCTAACTAGGGCCCAAATTGTAAAATGGTCTTATCTATTGGCGATTTCGTTCCAATTCACATTCCAAGTAATATTCGGCATGCTAATTACATTGCCGGTTGCCAAATTGCATTATCTCTTATAGTTTCCGAGATATGGACTATCGATAATTTACACCATAGGCTCTGCTTCTAACTTGGGCCCAAATTGTAAAATGGTCTTATCTATTGGCGATTTCGTTCCAATTCACATTCCAAGTAATATTCGCCATGCTAATTACATTGCCGGTTGCCAAATTGCATTATCTCTTATAGTTTCCGAGATATGGACTATCGATTATTTACACCTTAGGCTCTGCTTCTAACTTGCTCCCAAATTGTAAAATGGTCTTATCTATTGGCGATTTCGTTCCAATTCACATTCCAAGTATTATTCGGCATGCTAATTACATTGCCGGTTGCCAAATTGCATTATCTCTTATAGTTTCCGAGATATGGACTATCGATAATTTACACCTTAGGCTCTGCTTCTAACTTGGGCCCAAGTTGTAAAATGGTCTAATCTATTGGCGATTTTGTTCCAATTCACATTCCAAGTAATATTCGGCATGCTAATTACATTGCCGGTTGCCAAATTGAATTATCTCTTATAGTTTCCGAGATATGGACTATCGATAATTTACACCTTAGGCTCTGCTTCTAACTTGGGCCCAAATTGTAAAATGGTCTTACCTATTGGCGATTTCGTTCCAATTCACATTCCAAGTAATATTCGGCATGCTAATTACATTGCCGGTTGCCAAATTGCATTATCTCTTATAGTTTCCGAGATATGGACTATCGATAATTTACACCTTAGGCTTTGCTTCTAACTTGGGCCCAAATTGTAAAATGGTCTTATCTATTGGCGATTTCGTTCCAATTCACATTCCAAGTAATATTCGGCATGCTAATTACATTGCCGGTTGCCAAATTTCATTATCTCTTATAGTTTCCGAGATATGGACTATCGATAATTTACACCTTAGGCTCTGCTTCTAACTTGGGCCCAAATTGTAAAATGGTCTTATCTATTGGTGATTTCGTTCCAATTCACATTCCAAGTAATATTCGGCATGCTAATTACATTGCCGGTTGCCAAATTGCATTATCTCTTATAGTTTCCGAGATATGGACTATCGATAATTTACACCATAGGCTCTGCTTCTAACTTGGGCCCAAATTGTAAAATGGTCTTATCTATTGGCGATTTCGTTCCAATTCACATTCCAAGTAATATTCGGCATGCTAATTACATTGCCGGTTGCCAAATTGCATTATCTCTTATAGTTTCCGAGATATGGACTATCGATAATTTACACCTTAGGCTCTGCTTCTAACTTGGGCCCAAATTGTAAAATGGTCTTATCTATTGGCGATTTCGTTCCAATTCACATTCCAAGTAATATTCGGCATGCTAATTACATTGCCGGTTGCCAAATTGCATTATCTCTTATAGTTTCCGAGATATGGACTATCGATAATTTACACCTTAGGCTCTGCTTCTAACTTGGGCCCAAATTGTAAAATGGTCTTATCTATTGGCGATTTCGTTCCAATTCACATTCCAAGTAATATTCGGCATGCTAATTACATTGCCGGTTGCCAAATTGCATTATCTCTTATAGTTTCCGAGATATGGACTATCGATAATTTACACCTTAGGCTCTGCTTCTAACTTGGGCCCAAATTGTAAAATGGTCTTATCTATTGGCGATTTCGTCCCAATTCACATTCCAAGTGATATTCGGCATGCTAATTACATTGCCGGTTGCGAAATTGCATTATCTCTTATAGTTTCCGAGATATGGACTATCAATAATTTACACCTTAGGCTCTGCTTCTAACTTGGGCCCAAATTGTAAAATGGTCTTATCTATTGGCGATTTCGTTCCAATTCACATTCCAAGTAATATTCGGCATGCTAATTACATTGCCGGTTGCCAAATTGCATTATCTCTTATAGTTTCCGAGATATGGACTATCGATAATTTACACCTTATGCTCTGCTTCTAACTTGGGCCCAAATTGTAAAATGGTCTTATCTATTGGCGATTTCGTCCCAATTCATATTCCAAGTGATATTCGGCATGCTAATTACATTGCCGGTTGCCAAATTGCATTATCTCTTATAGTTTCCGAGATATGGACTATCGATAATTTACACCTTAGGCTCTGCTTCTAACTTGGGCCCAAATTGTAAAATGGTCTTATCTATTGGCGATTTCGTTCCAATTCACATTCCAAGTAATATTCGGCATACTAATTACATTGCCGGTTGCCAAATTGCATTATCTCTTATAGTTTCCGAGATATGGACTATCGATAATTTACACCATGGGCTCTGCTTCTAACTTGGGCCCAAATTGTAAAATGGTCTTATCTTTTGGCGATTTCGTTCCAATTCACATTCCAAGTAATATTCGGCATGCTAATTACATTGCCGGTTGCCAAATTGCATTATCTCTTATAGTTTCCGAGATATGGACTATCGATAATTTACACCTTAGGCTCTGCTTCTAACTTGGGCCCAAATTGTAAAATGGTCTTATCTATTGGCGATTTCGTTCCAATTCACATTCCAAGTAATATTCGGCATGCTAATTACATTGCCGTTTGCCAAATTGCATTATCTCTTATAGTTTCCGAGATATGGACTATCGATAATTTAAACCTTAGGCTCTGCTTCTAACTTGGGCCCAAATTGTAAAATGGTCTTATCTATTGGCGATTTCGTTCCAATTCACATTCCAAGTAGTATTCGGCATGCTAATTACATTGCCGGTTGCCAAATTGAATTATCTCTTATAGTTTCCGAGATATGGACTATCGATAATTTACACCTTAGGCTCTGCTTCTAACTTGGGCCCAAATTGTAAAATGGTCTTACCTATTGGCGATTTCGTTCCAATTCACATTCCAAGTAATATTCGGCATGCTAATTACATTGCCGGTTGCCAAATTGCATTATCTCTTATAGTTTCCGAGATATGGACTATCGATAATTTACACCTTAGGCTCTGCATCTAACTTGGGCCCAAATTGTAAAATGGTCTTATCTATTGGCGATTTCGTTCCAATTCACATTCCAAGTAATATTCGGCATGCTAATTACATTGCCGTTTGCCAAATTGCATTATCTCTTATAGTTTCCGAGATATGGACTATCGATAATTTACACCTTAGGCTCTGCTTCTAACTTGGGCCCAAATTGTAAAATGGTCTTATCTATTGGCGATTTCGTTCCAATTCACATTCCAAGTAATATTCGGCATGCTAATTACATTGCCGGTTGCCAAATTGAATTATCTCTTATAGTTTCCGAGATATGGACTATCGATAATTTACACCTTAGGCTCTGCTTCTAACTTGGGCCCAAATTGTAAAATGGTCTTATCTATTGGCGATTTCGTTGCAATTCACATTCCAAGTAATATTCAGCATGCTAATTACATTGCCGGTTGCCAAATTGCATTATCTCTTATAGTTTCCGAGATATGGACTATCGATAATTTACACCTTAGGCTCTGCTTCTAACTTGGGCCCAAATTGTAAAATGGTCTTATCTATTGGCGATTTCGTTCCAATTCACATTCCAAGTAATATTCGGCATGCTAATTACATTGCCGGTTGCCAAATTGCATTATCTCTTATAGTTTCCGAGATATGGACTATCGATAATTTACACCTTAGGCTCTGCTTCTAACTTGGGCCCAAATTGTAAAATGGTCTTATCTATTGGCGATTTCGTTCCAATTCACATTCCAAGTAATATTCGGCATGCTAATTACATTGCCGGTTGCCAAATTGCATTATCTCTTATAGTTTCCGAGATATGGACTATCGATTATTTACACCTTAGGCTCTGCTTCTAACTTGGGCCCAAATTGTAAAATGGTCTTATCTATTGGCGATTTCGTTCCAATTCACACTCCAAGTAATATTCGGCATGCTAATTACATTGCCGGTTGCGAAATTGCATTATCTCTTATAGTTTCCGAGATATGGACTATCGATAATTTACACCTTAGGCTCTGCTTCTAACTTGGGCCCAAATTGTAAAATGGTCTTATATATTGGCGATTTCGTTCCAATTCACATTCCAAGTAATATTCGGCATGCTAATTACATTGCCGGTTGCCAAATTGCATTATCTCTTATAGTTTCCGAGATATGGACTATCGATAATTTACACCTTAGGCTCTGCTTCTAACTTGGGCCCAAATTGTAAAATGGTCTTATCTATTGGCGATTTCGTTCCAATTCACATTCCAAGTAATATTCGGCATGCTAATTACATTGCCGGTTGCCAAATTGCATTATCTCTTATAGTTTCCGAGTTATGGACTATCGATAATTTACACCTTAGGCTCTGCTTCTAACTTGGGCCCAAATTGTAAAATGGTCTTATCTATTGGCGATTTCGTCCCAATTCACATTCCAAGTGATATTCGGCATGCTAATTACATTGCCGGTTGCGAAATTGCATTATCTCTTATAGTTTCCGAGATATGGTCTATCAATAATTTACACCTTAGGCTCTGCTTCTAACTTGGGCCCAAATTGTAAAATGGTCTTATCTATTGGCGATTTCGTTCCAATTCACATTCCAAGTAATATTCGGCATGCTAATTACATTACCGGTTGCCAAATTGCATTATCTCTTATAGTTTCCGAGATATGGACTATCGATAATTTACACCTTAGGCTCTGCTTCTAACTTGGGCCCAAATTGTAAAATGGTCTTATCTATTGGCGATTTCGTTCCAATTCACATTCCAAGTAATATTCGGCATGCTAATTGCATTGCCGGTTGCCAAATTGCATTATCTCTTATAGTTTCCGAGATATGGACTATCGATAATTTACACCTTAGGCTCTGCTTCTAACTTGGGCCCAAATTGTAAAATGGTCTTATCTATTGGCGATTTCGTTCCAATTCACATTCCAAGTAATATTCGGCATGCTAATTACATTGCCGGTTGCCAAATTGCATTATCTCTTATAGTTTCCGAGATATGGACTATCGATAATTTACACCATAGGCTCTGCTTCTAACTTGGGCCCAAATTGTAAAATGGTCTTATCTATTGGCGATTTCGTTCCAATTCACATTCCAAGTAATATTCGGCATGCTAATTACATTGCCGGTTGCCAAATTGCATTATCTCTTATAGTTTCCGAGATATGGACTATCGATAATTTACACCTTAGGCTCTGCTTCTAACTTGCTCCCAAATTGTAAAATGGTCTTATCTATTGGCGATTTCGTTCCAATTCACATTCCAAGTATTATTCGGCATGCTAATTACATTGCCGGTTGCCAAATTGCATTATCTCTTATAGTTTCCGAGATATGGACTATCGATAATTTACACCTTAGGCTCTGCTTCTAACTTGGGCCCAAATTGTAAAATGGTCTTATCTATTGGCGATTTTGTTCCAATTCACATTCCAAGTAATATTCGGCATGCTAATTACATTGCCGGTTGCCAAGTTGAATTATCTCTTATAGTTTCCGAGATATGGACTATCGATAATTTACACCTTAGGCTCTGCTTCTAACTTGGGCCCAAATTGTAAAATGGTCTTACCTATTGGCGATTTCGTTCCAATTCACATTCCAAGTATTATTCGGCATGCTAATTACATTGCCGGTTGCCAAATTGCATTATCTCTTATAGTTTCCGAGATATGGACTATCGATAATTTACACCTTAGGCTTTGCTTCTAACTTGGGCCCAAATTGTAAAATGGTCTTATCTATTGGCGATTTCGTTCCAATTCACATTCCAAGTAATATTCGGCATGCTAATTACATTGCCGGTTGCCAAATTTCATTATCTCTTATAGTTTCCGAGATATGGACTATCGATAATTTACACCTTAGGCTCTGCTTCTAACTTGGGCCCAAATTGTAAAATGGTCTTATCTATTGGTGATTTCGTTCCAATTCACATTCCAAGTAATATTCGGCATGCTAATTACATTGCCGGTTGCCAAATTGCATTATCTCTTATAGTTTCCGAGATATGGACTATCGATAATTTACACCATAGGCTCTGCTTCTAACTTGGGCCCAAATTGTAAAATGGTCTTATCTATTGGCGATTTCGTTCCAATTCACATTCCAAGTAATATTCGGCATGCTAATTACATTGCCGGTTGCCAAATTGCATTATCTCTTATAGTTTCCGAGATATGGACTATCGATTATTTACACCTTAGGCTCTGCTTCTAACTTGGGCCCAAATTGTAAAATGGTCTTATCTATTGGCGATTTCGTTCCAATTCACATTCCAAGTAATATTCGGCATGCTAATTACATTGCCGGTTGCCAAATTGCATTATCTCTTATAGTTTCCGAGATATGGACTATCGATAATTTACACCTTAGGCTCTGCTTCTAACTTGGGCCCAAATTGTAAAATGGTCTTATCTATTGGCGATTTCGTTCCAATTCACATTCCAAGTAATATTCGGCATGCTAATTACATTGCCGGTTGCCAAATTGCATTATCTCTTATAGTTTCCGAGATATGGACTATCGATAATTTACACCTTAGGCTCTGCTTCTAACTTGGGCCCAAATTGTAAAATGGTCTTATCTATTGGCGATTTCGTCCCAATTCACATTCCAAGTGATATTCGGCATGCTAATTACATTGCCGGTTGCGAAATTGCATTATCTCTTATAGTTTCCGAGATATGGACTATCAATAATTTACACATTAGGCTCTGCTTCTAACTTGGGCCCAAATTGTAAAATGGTCTTATCTATTGGCGATTTCGTTCCAATTCACATTCCAAGTAATATTCGGCATGCTAATAACATTGCCGGTTGCCAAATTGCATTATCTCTTATAGTTTCCGAGATATGGACTATCGATAATTTACACCTTAGGCTCTGCTTCTAACTTGGGCCCAAATTGTAAAATGGTCTTATCTATTGGCGATTTCGTTCCAATTCACATTCCAAGTAATATTTGGCATGCTAATTACATTGCCGGTTGCCAAATTGCATTATCTCTTATAGTTTCCGAGATATGGACTATCGATAATTTACACCTTAGGCTCTGCTTCTAACTTGGGCCCAAATTGTAAAATGGTCTTATCTATTGGCGATTTCGTCCCAATTCATATTCCAAGTGATATTCGGCATGCTAATTACATTGCCGGTTGCCAAATTGCATTATCTCTTATAGTTTCCGAGATATGGACTATCGATAATTTACACCTTAGGCTCTGCTTCTAACTTGGGCCCAAATTGTAAAATGGTCTTATCTATTGGCGATTTCGTTCCAATTCACATTCCAAGTAATATTTGGCATGCTAATTACATTGCCGGTTGCCAAATTGCATTATCTCTTATAGTTTCCGAGATATGGACTATCGATAATTTACACCTTAGGCTCTGCTTCTAACTTGGGCCCAAATTGTAAAATGGTCTTACCTATTGGCGATTTCGTTCCAATTCACACTCCAAGTAATATTCGGCATGCTAATTACATTGCCGGTTGCCAAATTGCATTATCTCTTATAGTTTCCGAGATATGGACTATCGATAATTTACACCTTAGGCTCTGCTTCTAACTTGGGCCCAAATCGTAAAATGGTCTTATCTATAGGTGATTTCGTTCCAATTCACATTCCAAGTAATATTCGGCATGCTAATTACATTGCCGGTTGCCAAATTGCATTATCTCTTATAGTTTCCGAGATATGGACTATCGATAATTTACACCATAGGCTCTGCTTCTAACTTGGGCCCAAATTGTAAAATGGTCTTATCTATTGGCGATTTCGTTCCAATTCACATTCCAAGTAATATTCGGCATGCTAATTACATTGCCGGTTGCCAAATTGCATTATCTCTTATAGTTTCCGAGATATGGACTATCGATAATTTACACCTTAGGCTCTGCTTCTAACTTGCTCCCAAATTGTAAAATGGTCTTATCTATTGGCGATTTCGTTCCAATTCACATTCCAAGTATTATTCGGCATGCTAATTACATTGCCGGTTGCCAAATTGCATTATCTCTTATAGTTTCCGAGATATGGACTATCGATAATTTACACCTTAGGCTCTGCTTCTAACTTGGGCCCAAATTGTAAAATGGTCTTATCTATTGGCGATTTTGTTCCAATTCACATTCCAAGTAATATTCGGCATGCTAATTACATTGCCGGTTGCCAAATTGAATTATCTCTTATAGTTTCCGAGATATGGACTATCGATAATTTACACCTTAGGCTCTGCTTCTAACTTGGGCCCAAATTGTAAAATGGTCTTATCTATTGGCGATTTCGTTCCAATTCACACTCCAAGTAATATTCGGCATGCTAATTACATTGCCGGTTGCCAAATTGCATTATCTCTTATAGTTTCCGAGATATGGACTATCGATAATTTACACCTTAGGCTCTGCTTCTAACTTGGGCCCAAATTGTAAAATGGTCTTATATATTGGCGATTTCGTTCCAATTCACATTCCAAGTAATATTCGGCATGCTAATTACATTGCCGGTTGCCAAATTGCATTATCTCTTATAGTTTCCGAGATATGGACTATCGATAATTTACACCTTAGGCTCTGCTTCTAACTTGGGCCCAAATTGTAAAATGGTCTTATCTATTGGCGATTTCGTTCCAATTCACATTCCAAGTAATATTCGGCATGCTAATTACATTGCCGGTTGCCAAATTGCATTATCTCTTATAGTTTCCGAGATATGGACTATCGATAATTTACACCTTAGGCTCTGCTTCTAACTTGGGCCCAAATTGTAAAATGGTCTTATCTATTGGCGATTTCGTCCCAATTCACATTCCAAGTGATATTCGGCATGCTAATTACATTGCCGGTTGCGAAATTGCATTATCTCTTATAGTTTCCGAGATATGGACTATCAATAATTTACACCTTAGGCTCTGCTTCTAACTTGGGCCCAAATTGTAAAATGGTCTTATCTATTGGCGATTTCGTTCCAATTCACATTCCAAGTAATATTCGGCATGCTAATTACATTACCGGTTGCCAAATTGCATTATCTCTTATAGTTTCCGAGATATGGACTATCGATAATTTACACCTTAGGCTCTGCTTCTAACTTGGGCCCAAATTGTAAAATGGTCTTATCTATTGGCGATTTCGTTCCAATTCACATTCCAAGTAATATTCGGCATGCTAATTGCATTGCCGGTTGCCAAATTGCATTATCTCTTATAGTTTCCGAGATATGGACTATCGATAATTTACACCTTAGGCTCTGCTTCTAACTTGGGCCCAAATTGTAAAATGGTCTTATCTATTGGCGATTTCGTTCCAATTCACATTCCAAGTAATATTCGGCATGCTAATTACATTGCCGGTTGCCAAATTGCATTATCCCTTATAGTTTCCGAGATATGGACTATCGATAATTTACACCATAGGCTCTGCTTCTAACTTGGGCCCAAATTGTAAAATGGTCTTATCTATTGGCGATTTCGTCCCAATTCACATTCCAAGTGATATTCGGCATGCTAATTACATTGCCGGTTGCGAAATTGCATTATCTCTTATAGTTTCCGAGATATGGACTATCAATAATTTACACCTTAGGCTCTGCTTCTAACTTGGGCCCAAATTGTAAAATGGTCTTATCTATTGGCGATTTCGTTCCAATTCACATTCCAAGTAATATTCGGCATGCTAATTACATTACCGGTTGCCAAATTGCATTATCTCTTATAGTTTCCGAGATATGGACTATCGATAATTTACACCTTAGGCTCTGCTTCTAACTTGGGCCCAAATTGTAAAATGGTCCTTATCTATTGGCGATTTCGTTCCAATTCACATTCCAAGTAATATTCGGCATGCTAATTGCATTGCCGGTTGCCAAATTGCATTATCTCTTATAGTTTCCGAGATATGGACTATCGATAATTTACACCTTAGGCTCTGCTTCTAACT